>NW_017535197.1:349138-363372 GCF_001853355.1 Bactrocera latifrons
CGTTATGTGAACAAAACTATAATACTCTCTTTAGCAACTTTGTTGCGAGAGTATAAAAAAAAAATTATGTAATATAAAATGATAAAGGGTAAGTTAGGTTATACTGGCGGGCTGTCGCACCATATATAGACCTACAGGTTTTTTGAAATACCAGTTTAATACGCGCTAAAGTTTACGTCTTTCAGGGTGTTTACGCTGTTTTCGAAATTTAATAGAGACTTGATATCTAATTATGATACTTTAGCCAATCCTTTGAACTGCGAAATTTTTAGATATTTTAGCCGAGCCTTAGCAGAAGGTCGAGCAGAAGCAGAACAGGCGTTTCAGCGTTTCTCACGTGACTATTTTGCTGCACTTTCTACATCTGCGACTAGACTGACAACTGTCTTGAAGTTTTTGGAGACCTTTTTAATCGAATGCGTATTTTCCTTCCTTTCTTTCTTTTCAGCGTAATCTTAATTTATTCAAACTCACGCTATGACCCGTCTGTCAGCCCTTTCCGAATTTTCATTGCGTATCATTTTTACCATCTTGCGTATTTCTTGAACTTCATCAACCATTTCGTTTCACAGAAAACCTTTGTGGCCTGGAAAACAGTATACTTGCATCCGCTTTCCGGTAGCCACCATATCTCTTAACCGCTTATAAGAGCAAAGCGCGCCAATCATTCTCTCTTTTCACTGTTTATCGTCAATTGCAGATTCCAAGTGTAGTCAAGTCCTTCCCCACCAGTCTTCCTCTTCCTCTGTGGGTACTGCGTCGAATAGTCTCAGAGCCGGATTGTTTTCATCCAATCGGAAGAGCCAACTACCTCTTAATTCGCTGAACTATGTCAATGGCGTCGTATATCTCATTCATCGTTCCATCGATGCGGTAGTCACCGTTGTCAATGAGCAAAGGCCTATAAAAGTCGTAACGCCGACCCACCAGATGTTGTCATCCTCCATGCCTCTGCACCATATAGCAAGACTTGTAGAGTTTGGTCTCTGTTTGACGAGAGGGAACTTTAGTTCTCAGTTGCCTACTTGGTTCGAAGTTGGCAAAAGTTATGCTGCGTTGGATTTCGAGGCCACTCATTGCTGTTGGTTAGGAAAGTTCTCTGAACGCCATTCACTTTACATATGGCTCAAGTAGCTCATGACTTACGCTCTTAGACCAAGTATGCTCTGGGTGGATAAAGAACATGCGTTTGAAGACGATTTAAATAGAGAAGACGTACCATCCCTCCCTAGGGTTGTGCAAGGGGTTTGAGACTCGCTACGTAAGAAACGCCTCCAACGAAAAGGAAATAACAGCCTCGAACGAGAGGCTATCTAAACTATTTTACGTCATTTCGTAAGATAGACACTTTCTTGGGGATGTTTAATAGAGTGCTACATTATAATTTTTCTAAATCTATAGAAGCTAAAGAAGTAGAAAGCAAGTGGGTTGTTGGCTATTGATCGTTACTGGGCTGAAAAGGGTATATTTAGTTTAAACCTTTTATACTATAATATGTCTCTTGAAACTAACAAACTGCTCTCTTCATTTCAATTCATCAATTCAATTGATAATTTTTGAAACACTAGATTTCCCACCAATTGTTAATTTTTATATATTACTTGTAACATTCAAATATACAAAATTTGTAACACTAATTATTTCATACACTTGTAGACAAAAATGGAAGGCAAAACAGTTATCATCACAGGCGCCAACAGCGGCATTGGCAAGGAGACGGCACGGGACTTAGCCAAGCGTGGAGCACGTATTATTATGGCGTGCCGAAATCTTGAGACGGCGAATGCTGTAAAAGGTAAATACAATAATGAATATTGAAAGTAATCTTATAACACAACAATGCACCATTACATGATTCCAGAGGAAATCACCAAAGAGACTGGCAACAGCAAATTGATTGTGAAAAAATTGGATTTGGGCTCACAGAAGTCGGTACGCGAATTTGCTGCCGATATTGTAAAGAATGAACCGAAAATTGATGTACTCATACACAATGCTGGCATGGCGCTAGCATTCCGTGGACAAACTAGTGAAGACGGCATTGAATTGACAATGGCCACCAATCATTATGGACCATTTTTGCTTACTCATTTGCTGATCGATGTTTTGAAGCGTAGCGCACCATCACGCATTGTTATTGTTGCTTCCGAACTCTATCGCTTGGCTTCGGTAAATTTGGATAAACTCAATCCCATTGGTACATTCCCAGCTGCTTATCTGTATTACGTGTCGAAATTCGCCAACATTTATTTTGCACGCGAGTTGGCCAAACGCCTGGAAGGCAGCGGTGTGACGGTGAATTACTTGCATCCAGGCATGATTGATTCGGGTATCTGGCGTAATGTGCCCTTCCCACTCAACTTGCCGATGATGGCCATAACAAAGGGATTTTTCAAGACACCAAAGGCTGGCGCACAAACCACCATCTATTTGGCCACCTCCGATGACGTGGCTAATGTCTCAGGCAAATATTTTATGGACTGCAAAGAGACAACTCTCACTGCTGCTGCGATGGACGAGGAGAAGGGCCGCAAGCTGTGGGAGGAATCGGTTAAGTTGGTCAAGTTGACCGCGCAAGATCCAAAGATCTAATCAAATTGAACTTCCAGTCTTAAATGATAACAATTTTTTATAAGAAATAATTACAAGTAATTTAAGTTTCAGAGCGTGCAATATTGCATTTTTAATGGAATTATGAAATAAATTTAATTTTTATTTTTTGCAATCATTTGTTAAAATATGTATGGAAAGTCTCTAAAAGAACTTTATTGAAATGGAAAAAGAAAACACATCAGACCAAGAGCGGGACATACTTAAGTCCTCAATTAGGTTAACTGATTTAGTCAGTCATCTTATATGGATTATAAGATCAGTGGAGTTCGCACACAAAGATGTGGTTAGAGTCATGCGAGGACTCATTGCAAGCTGGTTATATATTTGGTATGTCGGGGTCAATTCTGCATAAGTAGATGTTTAACCTCATACAGTATTTAGAACAAAGTTGGGCAAGGGTCACTCTAGATTCTCACTCATTCTGGTAACTCGAGCCCTTCGTCTGTAATGGGTGGTGGTATGACTCCAAGTACTCAATTCACTGAAAGGGAGTCGGTGAAAGTGTTTATGGCTCCTCTGAGAATTGCGATTGGTGCATGTTTGTTCGATGTCGTCGACCTAATAAAGGAAGGACCTCTTGCTGTTCCTAAGAGGTGGCACAGCTTCAAGCAGACAACTACAGAGATATTTATTTTGACCTTGGATCTCTTTTGTAACAAATAAAATTTCGTCCAAGTTTGTGCTCTATACTTTTTCTATAGGTCTTGTTATTTACGAGATATATACAAAAAAATGCGAATTTCGTGGAAAAGTCAGGTTTAGAGCCCCGTAATACCCAGCCGATGTGAGTTACGACTTTGTTGCAGGGCACTTTTGTAGAGTGAACAATTCTGAGAAATATGCATCTAAAGTCACAGCGATGCCATAAAATACATCTCATCTATAGGAATTTAAAAACTAAACACGATTGTAGTGTATTTTCTATGGAAAATTTTTACATGCCTTGGTCTAGTCTTTAATGTTAATATGAAGGGCTAAAATTTTCATAGAATTTTTTAGGGTATTTCCAAGGAAATTTCGTGACGGGATTGAAAAAAATGAATAGTTAAAAAAAACACCATAATATATTTATATATGTATATTGACATACTGCGATATTTCTTCTAGAAAAAAACACAGTTTGGTGAGGTTTATAAGCCGATGGAATCATCGAACCATATTTTTTTTGAAAAATTTGTAGGTGAGAACGTAACCGTCAATGACGATTGTTTTCGCGCCATAATAACCGACTATTTCCAACAAGACGACGCCACTTCCCACATATTACGTCAATCAATAGATTTATTGAGAGAACACTTCGGTTATCAGATAATTTCATGTTTCAGACCAGTCGATTGGTCAATTGGTCATTTTTCCTATGCGGATATGTAAAATCTAAAGTCCATGCGGATAATGCCACTTTGATTCAGGTCTCGGAGAAAAACATCTTGCTTGTCATTTGCTAGTTATCAGTCGAAATGCTTTTAGCCCATTCATAATTTCATCGAATAGAGAATACTGAATTTTTTCATTTCTTATTTGTTTAAAAATATTCGGCATACAATGGAAAATATATACTCGTATAGGTATATAGGCTCTGAAATTTAAACGTTGCGAAAGTATGTAATTTAATCTTGGTTAGCTTTTGATTTAAGACAAGTCAAAGGATAAGTATCCATTATTTTAAAATTAAAAAAATTATAGCTTGCAATTTTCTGAAATATATTAAAAGGCATTGTATATAAGTCATCTACCCATTCCCATATGATTAATCTACTCCAATGAGCCGCTCAAATCGTGGACACATCAAGAATCTCCTACTTTTTGAATCTTTTTTTTTTTCAAGATTTCCGATGGCGCTAAACAAAGGTCTTAAAAGTAAGAAATAAACAAATAAGAAAGGGCTAAGTTATGGTGGCAAATTGCAGGAATCAAAGCCAGGGAAATACCTTAAGATGTAAAGCGTCAACCAGAGGATCGGAATCTAAGGAAGTTTATATATATGTACATATTCGATATATAACTGATACACTGACCGACATATTCGGCATAAGGTTTTTTAGGGGTTTCATCTCCAAACAAATAAATGCAGCCCGATTTTCAAAAACCCTGATATTAGTTATACGGGAGTTAGGTCAAGTTTTCGCCCAATTTAACTTTTTTTTGGGTACAAAGATACACTGTTATGAGTAAAGTAATTTTCCCTGAGAAAAATCACATAACGGTCGATATTTGTATGTGGAACAAAGATACTCGGAACGGGAGCTCAGTGAAGTATTTACCCGATTCAACCCATTTTTGATACACAGAGGTACTATTTTCAGGAAAGGATTCTCTCTGAATTTCAATGAAAGAATCAAATGGGTTTTAAATTTGTGCTAATCGGGAAGTAGGCATAGTTGAAGTCCAATTTCACTATTTGACAAGAGAATGCAAAAATAATGTCACGTACAAAATTTATTCGAAATCGATTGGTCGAGTCTCGAGATATGGGAATTATCCAAAAAATTTGCGGTGCCACTCCCATCGTCCGATTTTCATACCACCTCCCAGAAAGCTCTCTCATACCACTTCGGAGGTAAAATTGAATGACTCTGGCGTATTAAATTATTGATTTATTACGCTTTTAGTAGTTTTTAACAGGACCGTTATAAGGACCGTCATCATAAATTTTGCAGCTTTAGTGGTATGTGAGATATACTTTATTTATGCAGGTATAGAAATTTTTCAATATTTTTTGCCAGCAAGTGTTCCTTGCGAACTCCTGTGCCTAATTAGAGTTTAATACCTTAATTTAGTGCTTAGTTATGACACTTTATAGGTTTTCGGTATATGGTATTATGCGAGTGTGGCTGTGGTCCGATTATGCCTCATACAATTACCTTTTTTGGTTCTAAGGAACTTGCATACCAAGTTTCATCAAGATTTCTCAATTTTTCCTCTAGTTACAGCTTGCACGCCAAAATTTGATTTTATATCAGATAAAAAAACCGATTCAGTCATTGTATGCAGCGAATTCTAAAAATTTTGCTTGGAGAAAAACGCGCTTAGAAGTAAACTTGTGGACCGGGTTGAACTGAGTGGCTACCCTTTAAGTGGCTGTAACTCAAAAACTATTTGAAATTTTTGTATATGTATTTACTGTTTTCTATTATTTTTTCGGCCATTTCAATCCACCAATCAATTATTCGCCATGGCTTGGTGTTATAAGCGATCTCTAGCGAATATGGTATACTCTTAATACATTGCAGTATATCATAAATTATACTAAATATCAGTTTTCAGGAGAAATACCTACATAAAGATGAAAACGCTAAAGACAACTAATTGAGGAATCATTCACCTTTATGCTAAACTTAACTACAGAAAATTTTGGCGCCAAAATTTCATTCAATGTGAAAATATTCAATCGAATAGCTTTACAATGTGAGAATTTCTTCTCATCATTTTGCATTGGTTGCTCGCATTGCAGTTTTTTAGGGAAGTAATTTGATAGTGTTAACTGCAATCATTTCAAGTCGACCACCATAGCGGTAAAATAAAACAGGTCCAACCAAAACTGATTTTTAAACGCTGTTTTTATTCTTTTTTATTTTCAAACGTCTACATATTTATACATATAAGCAAATTTACAAATATGTAAATATATGTATTGCATGTGTGTGCGCGTGGAATCATGTGACAAGGTCCTTGCAAAAGTTCCCACACCTGTTGAATAGCAGCAACAGTATACTATACATCAAAATAAATATGTAAACATTCGGCGCAAGCATAAAATGTGCGAGCTTGAGAGGATGTGTGTATGTATATTCTTATACTCCAAAGGTTCTCACCACTCGTCTGCGAGTCATAATGAAATCTGACATATATTCTCAGAGGACATTCAATATGACATGCAGCAGCAGGCAGTACGACGAGCGTTTAATCTGATAAACAGGCGCAATTTGTCGGTTGGCAAAAGTTGACCGCGGAGGGGTGCAATGAGCAGCCCATTTTCAACACGTCCATGTGATTAGTGCTGAAACAAGCGCGCTTGCGGTAGATTACATATTACCGATAATAATCGCGCCTACACGCAAGCGCGCTGCAGCAAGAAACAGATAATGCAATAGTCGCGGCACGTGGCTAACGGTATTTATGAGATATATGTACATAAATGTAAACGTATTGCAGTGGGCGGTCGTGTTTGATGAGCGGGTAGGTAGTACTATTTGCTCTTAATATTAGCCGGCCACGCTGCTGGTAGATAATATTTTGATGAGTGTAATTGAAATTTAATATTTTCTTAAAGGATTACAAAATTAACAGTTTGGCGCAGAAATCAATGATGAATGTTGTACAATAAATTATAGAGTATGTATGCTTAGATTGCTAGCATTAAGATCTTAAGTACCGGAAAGCCAACAATTACGAGGCATAAAATATGTTCTTATGACGAAGGACATAAGGATACAGTAGCTAACAGCTTATTGCAAGCGTATGCCGTTAGTTCGAAGCATGCGGCATATATTTGCACAAGTTATTACTGTTATTTTGGGCTTAAGATAATTTATGTGGCTCTCGAAAATGTATTTATTTCTATTTTTAAATATATGTATAAGGAATATATAAGCTTTAGACGTAGACCTCAAAGGCTCGCTATGAATATAGTTGTATACTGTATTTTTATTTCCGAAAGTATCACATTGCAATTAATTTAACGTGCTCCTTTCAAGTGTATTCAGCGCGCAATAAACTCAACTGTGTAGCGACATATTGCCCCAAGTCGGGTTGAGGGTGTAATTTGAGAAGCGCGATTACTGGCCGACGCATATCCTTGCGGGTGAGCAGCTCGGCCAGCGGACATTGACAGTTCCTTTTCAACTGTCACACTGACGCGTCGTACTTATGCTGAAGTGACATTTTGATGCGCCATGTATTTAAAAATAAGACTGTCTTACGCTTTTAGAGTTTGCTTACGAAGAAATGCCTGGTGCCCTAATCAGGGAGAACATATTGCGGTTTTAAATGGCTCTTTGTTTCATTTATAATTGTTGTTTGTTTTTTGTTTGTATTTTTCTTTTTAAGGGCAATGCGCGTAGTAGACCAGCTGTCACCACAGTCAAGTGGCAGATTGTGGGTGTTTTTAGAATGGTCATTGATACTTTTCCGCTGCTTCCGTGTTGGTAGCAATGTGCTAACGGGTAGAGGTGGACAGATGGTGTGAATGATACTGTGCTTGCATGTACTTGTGTGTTTGTTAGTTAGTTTTTCTAAACAAAAAAATAAAATAAAATAAAAACTGTCATTGGTTAAATATTGTGGACACGCTTTTCAATTAGCATAGTGCTAGGTCAAGCGTTATTAATTGAGTTTTTTTAATATAATAATATTATATATGTTTTATATTGATTTATTTAAGACGTACATTTAAACCTATTCAAAAACTTAATTTTTATGCAATTTGGAATTCACAGTTGTTCCCTAATTCAAATAAAACTCAAATTGAATTAAAGTTTGTATTTTAAAAGTAAAATTTTACTTGTAATAATGTTCACAGATGTTCAATATATTAGTTAATTACTGCTAAATAGAGTATTTATGCTTTCAATTTTTACACAATTGCGAATACACAGCTGTTTCTTAATTAAGCCAATTAAAGTTGAAAATGAATAAGCTTTAATTGAGTAAATTATTGCTTAAATTGAATACAAATTGTTATTTAACTGAGCCAATTAAAGTTGAGAATGAATAAGATATTTCTTAATTGAGTCAATTATAGTTCAAATATAATTTTTTTTTAATATTTCGAATTCATAGCTGTTTCTTAACTGAGTCACTTATTGCTTAAATTGAATTAAGCTTTTTATCCTAAAAGTAAAGTTTTACCTGTCTTAATTTTTGCCTGTTACAGATGCTCATTAATTAAGTCAATTAGAGCTTAAATACCATATAGTAATATATAGTAGTAAAGTTCTTTCCAATTTCGAATCCACAGCTGTTTCTTAATTGAACTAATTAAAATTGAGTATTAATAGGATATTCCTCAATTCAGTCAATTATAACTTAAACTGAATATATTAAACATTAAGTTCTTAAAAATTTCGAATTCACCACTAAATCGATCTAATTGAAGGTGGTAATAAAAAAGATGTTTATTAATTGAGTCAACTATAGCTTAAATAGGATATTCAGGCTTTGTAATCAAATATTTCATTTGAAAAAATTAAGTAATTTAAATTCATATTAATGAACCATTCAATTTTATTAATGTTTTATTTAAAAAAAGCAAGTTAAGATTGATTTAAATATTAATTTACATCAAGGTCTAATAGGTTGTTTTAAATGTCTCTAAGTTTCAATTACTATCTCTTGAGAATTATACTTCAAATTCTTTTGGTGACATGTCCGTCACCCAATTCATCAGAAGGGCTCAAAGCCAGGTCGAAACTGTAGATTCTAGCTAGCAATCATCGTCAAAGCTTCTACACAAATATATAGGCTACTACTACTATCCTTCTTATTTATACAACCCATTCATTATTTGGACAATTTTACTGAGCTCACACTTACTGGATACTTAGCGCTCGCTTATCTAACAATAGAGAAATCAGTGAGGTTATAATTTCTTTTCCGTTTTACTAAACGAGCTAATCAAATTAGTTATTGCTTAAGGCAATGGTGCAATATATGACAAAATTAATCAGATCGGGTTACTATAGCATATGCTTTACAAACCGAACCATCGGAATCAAGTTATTTTATGGAAAACTGTGTTATTTGACGAAACATCTTCACGAAACTTAGTACGGACTGTTGTCAAAAGCAACGATATAATTTCCGAACAAATTGTTCCGATCGGACCACTATAGCAAATAGCTGTTGATTATACAACAAGAGAGCCTAGAGAAAACAATAGAGGTACTTTTTCCAATACCTTTTTTTTTAAATCACACATAAGTGTTGTCGCGCTGTCATATTATTTTTGTTCAGTGTTCTTTGGCATTTCATCATGGAAACAAATTTTGTTCAGAGAGGAGACTCATTTCTGGCTCAATGGGTGTAAACAAGCAAAATTGCCGCATTTGAGACGAAAAGAAAGAAGAGATCCAACAAAAGCCATTTCACAGAAAAACCACGGTTTGTTGTAGTTTGTGCGTCGGTGGAATCATCGGTCCATATTTCTTCAAAAATGATGCCGATGAGAACGCAGCCGATAACAGATTATTTGATGCTTGAAATTGAACATCGTGATATTGGGGGTATTTGGTTTTAACAAGACAATGGATTTATTAAGAGAAGACTTCGGTGAACAGATAATTTCACGTTTTGAGCTGATCGATTGGACACCAAGATCGTGTAATATCAACCGTTAGACTTTTTTCTGTGGTCATATGTAAGGTCTAAAGTCTTTCAGAATCCCGTTTCGATTGAGGCCTTGGAGCAAATAATCACGCATGGCATTCGCCAGTTACCAGTCGAAATACTCGAACGAGTCATCGAAAATCGGAATCAACAGATGAACCATCTGAGACATAGCCGCGAACAACATTTAAAAGAGATAATTTTCAAAAAATAAATACCAAAGGATGTAGTTTCGAATGATAATAAAAAATGAACCATTACATCTAAAGTTTCTGTTTTTTTTTAAGTGGAGAACCTCGAAATGGATCTGCTTTTAGCTTCGGTGCAGCCGACGTTCAATTTTCTTCTTATTTTAGGAATAAGGACAAAATAAATGTATACCTTGTGTTGTATGTTTTCGTAAGTTAATTTGGAAAAAAGATGAAGATTCAAATGTAAACTGTTAACTACCTTTAACTAAAAACTTACTTGTTTCGCTGGGTGAAACTTAATTTTTCTCTTTAGGATGATTTTTTATGCTACAGTCATGTTTAAATTTATAGAACTGTACTGATTGGGGACGTTCATTGGGTTCACTACCGTACGTATGTTACAACAACAAAATTAAATCATTTGTGAACAATGACCATTCCTATTTTGTCATTTCCATGCTAACGGTTGTGAAATATACAGACATGAAATTTAAATTCACATATATATATATATGTATACTATCTATGTATATTTAAAAGAGTATACAGATAAGTAGGTTCAAGTATATGAGTTAATATGCACACATACATACATATATATTAATTTTCTATTTCCATTCGCCGTTCACTATGCCTGGCGTTTGTTGTTGTTTATTATTTGCATTTGTACAATTGTACATTTCAGTTTTTGTGCAAAAGTTGTTAAAGACGTCGGATTGTCGGCGTTGGCCGCAAGAAGCCCCAGCAGTGCCGCCAGAAAAGTATTTCATTGATTTTTGAAGCCTCTATAATTGGGGGAAAATGTTGCTATTGGATAACTGCCGAGGAGGAGTGGGTGCGGGCAAGGGATGTTGGCGGCTTACGAGTGAGGCAAATAAAAAGATGTTGCTTGTTCGTATTCTCAGTTAAACTAAAATAGACAAATTGGTGACACGAGTATATAAATACATACTTACATATATAATTTTATATATTTAGACGATACAGTCATGTATTTACACAGTTGATCAAATGTTAATGGATATGGAAGAAGAGTAAAGTTCAATTATACACTTTTGTCCATTTCTAACCTCAAATTCTTGTAATCAAAAGTATATGCAGACTTGTAAATCCTTCTTGCAAACAAGACCACGTGTTTTCTAATCTGTGTTCCTCTATTGCGTATGGCAAATGCAACTTTGCATGCGGTAACAGGTACTCGTATCACAAGCCAAGTCAACCATGAAGTGATTCTTCGCTGTGAACGAATTGTTTGCACTCACTTTCCCCTTTGCTTTGTGGGTTGCAAGTGGTGTTTGCTTATGTATTTACATTATTACGTGTGATTTAATCAATTGTTCTGTAAATACCATTATAGGGGAGGGATCGAAGGCAAGGTTCCAAGCAAGGCAGCATTTTGGCTGCTGTGCTAATTGTGTTGTTTGTGTTAATTTTTGCATAACAACCAGTAGTTTCATATTGGCGATTTTCCGATCTAAACAAAATGTATGTATATTTTAAATTTGACTTCAATAAGATACATTTTGGTTTTCGTTTTTGCAGTAAAATCAATTAAATTAGACTGTTTGAACTCGTTAAGTTATTTGTTGACTCAGCTGACACCTGAAGTATATAAGAGACCTATGTTTAGTGATAAAATAACTTTTGACTGAGACTTGTAGGGACAAGCGAGTGGGTGACCAACTCAAGGGGTGGTTAATAAGTATATCTTGTAAATATAAAACTAACTAATACTTTCCTTTAGCGAATTGATGAATTTGTCTGTCGATTTTTACCATGGAGTTTGCTTTTAGTTAAAGTTTTGAGTATGAAGATTGTCAATGCTGTACTCTTACTAAATACCAGGATCTTTTGTAAAAAGTTCGTGGTGTAGAGATATCAAAAATATGCTTAACAACGTAGTTAGAACTCTACATACCTCAAAAGCCTTAATACTGGTGACGAAACGTTGGCTTATAAATATGACGTCGAAACTGTTAAACATTGTAGCAAAACGCGCTCAAAAAATGAGTTGAAAACGAAAAAACCAAAATTTCCTGAAGAAATTGCTTTTATTATATTTATTATTATAGATTGCATTAGATTTTAGAGCGACAGTAAAATAGAGTGAAGCTCCCGTTTAGGTTTTTTTTTTATTAATTTCACTGTGCATTCACAGTGCATACCGCGAAACTTGATAGCTATAGAGCATTATATTATATATAGAGGATGAAACGAATATTACAATATATATTTTGTGCTCTGTGCTCATATGTGGATATCAGAAAAAAAAAGGCATCGATTTCCATGTACTGCTCTAGAGGAGACATTGGCAAAAGTTGGACCGAAAGTAGTCCTCTGGCTCTACGATACTTTAGTTAAGCCCATTATGTTCTATATTCTCTTTATGTGGTGGAGGGGTCTAGAAAAGTCCCCACGGGAAGGTGATCGACCGCGAAAGTTGTCAACAGGCTCAGAGGGTCTGGGTGTCTAAAAGAACACGGGTCTGAGTTCGGGAATCCTCACACACTTTGACTTCATGTCAGATCACTTGGAGTCGAAGAACTGAACTCTGGCGGCTCCTTCTCTATCCATATACCGGTAAGTTAGTTGTGGGAGGGGTCTCCTGTCGGGGGCTTTCTATTCACTTCAGTTTCAGGCTTCCTGAGTATTACAGTGTCTTCCAAGCAGAGGTTTTAGCCATTAATGCAGCAGTACTTTTACTGCTCCGGAATGCAGCCTTCTTCACAGAGGTGATCATCCACTCAGAAAGTTGAGCGGCGAAGCTACCCTTGAACTCATTAACAGTGTGTTCAGGGTTGGAAAAGGAGTGCCTAACCTTGCTATCAATAGTATTGAGTTTCTTTGGGATAAGACTGGTATGGGTGATAGGTCACAGCGGAATCGCAGTAAACTGCAAATCTGTTGAACTAGCTGCAAAAAGCAACTTAAAAAGGAGCTACCGTATCCTCTTATGTTCCACTGCTAAATAGCCGGGCTTCGCGAAAGCTTGGTCAGCGCTGGGCCCCCATCAATACATGCGTGGTTGCAAAAGCCTTTTGGCCCAAGATAGATCCCAAGAGATCTGGTGTTCTCTGTGTCCTCAGTAAGGCTAGCCTCTCCCTAGTTGAGGGACTTTCAACGGGCCAGTGCCCATCTGCGCAGTAAGGCTGGGAATCCTACCAGACGCCTTCTGCAGAACCTGTATGGAAGAAGATGTTCTGGAAACAACTCAAAACTTCCTTCTTGACCGTCCCACGTTTGGGAGGAGAGTCTTAAACACTTCTGAGCGCATACCTTCAGATAACCCACCGATCTGGCAGGAATAGAAATTAAACGCCTGTGCAAATTTGTATTGGCTGAAAAGCGTTATGCTGATTTATAGTTCGAACATAGGAGTTCTTTTTTGTTGTGGCACCACCAAGGACTACACATAGTAAACCACGAACGATTTTTGATCAGCCATCTAATATAACCTAACTTATAGGTGGATACAGGGATAGTAAACGAAAATTTTACTTCCAATGAAGAATTATACCGATTTGTCCAGTTGACATCGATAATAAATAAAATGGAAATGAAACTTAATTTTTACATTTATAATTCTTTATTAAAATGTATTCCCAGAACTCTTAAAACAAAAACAAAATGTATACATTACACTTTTTTTACAATTCTCTCACAGGTCCTGCCATGAACACGTTGGATTTCGCTGAAATCACTGGAGCGTAAAGGTATTCTCTTGGTGATCGTGCTGCTCATGGTCAGGCATGTATGATGTATGTATACATGTTGATATACAAATAAATTGTCAACACGCAATTGCTTGCGTATCAGATTGCATTATGGGAATTCTTTTTTTACACCTCAGCAACAACACACTAGCTGACCGAGCAGTTTCTTGTGTGACAAAATATGCGCCATATCACCAACAAATCACAGTTCCTCGACAGGATAATTTTTAGCAAAAACTCACAGACTGGTATACACTCAGAAAAACGTTAAAAGGTTAAAAAATTACTAAAAATTTAAATGAGATTTTTTAAATTATTGATAAATCTGTAAATGTATACATTTTGTAATAATAAAGTTTATAATAATAATAGTAATAAGATTGTAGATAATAAT
>NW_017535197.1:363507-369731 GCF_001853355.1 Bactrocera latifrons
TTAATATTTAATAAATTTGAAATAAATATTTATTATCTATATTTATTTCTTGTAATATTAGCTTTTAGAACCAGTTTACAAAACGTGTAAATGCAAGTTACACGTCAACAAGAGTGGCCGTCAGAGCAATGACTGCGACTGTAACTAGTGTGTGCTTCTGATTGTCATAACGGATTAAAGTCACTGAGCTGATGTCTTGGGAAATTAACAGTTCGGATTTTTTCCACTTGGATTAATAAAATGAAGAGCAACAACAGACTAAGTACCTTTTTTGCTTGAACACATATCAATTTAGAACGCACACAAGTATCGATGACATTTCTCGGGAGTCAAGTATTTTATACATTAGTATAGAAAAACATGTTTGCCGCTTTTGTTTTGATTCGTCTTCTGTACATACTAAGTATAATAAAAAAAATCGTTTGGTCGTTTAGCATGTGATTTCGATCAGAATTTTTCAATTAGGAGAAGTAAAAATACTGTTAAGTGGCGCCAAAGTCAGAATATTGCGAAAATGCTAGTTATGGAAGCTAAAAAGGGACCCTAGAAAAATAGAGTTATTACTTTATTAGATAATGAATTTAAAAAAATTCTAGGAGAAAAGAAATCATACAAAACAAAAATACATTTCACATATTTTAACAGCAATCGTTATTATCGTCTACCAATAGACTCTTGATCTTGTACATGCCAATTTCTTCTTTACTGGCGTAGACCATGCTTACGCGATTGAAGCCGAGTTTACACCAGTCGCTCTTCTCTTTCGCTATTTGGTGCCAATTGAAAATTCCAAGCGAAGCCAATTCTTTCTCCACCTGCTCTTTCCAACGGAGTGGAGGTCTTCGTCTTTCTCTGCTTCCCCCGGCGGCTACTGTGTCGCAAACTTTCAGAGCTGGAATGTTTTTGTCAGTTTGGTCGCTGAACTATGTCAATGTCGTCCTATAACTCATGCAGCTCATCGTTTTATCGAATGCGGCAGAATATTTTTCTCAAAAACTCGTAACGTCGACTCTTCAAATGTTACCATCGTTCATACCTCTGCACCATATAACAGGGCGGGAATAACGAGTGTTTGGTTTTTGTTCGGCGAGAGAGAACTTTACTTCTCAATTGCCTACTCAGTCGGAAATAGCACTTGCTGGCAAAAGTTATTCTGCGTTGGTTTTCGAGGCTGACGTTGGTGTTGGTATTAATAATAATTACAAGTTATGCCTGTCAACAGTGACGTGGGAGCCCAGTCGCGAGTGCGACGACTGTTTGTTTGATGACAGGAGATATTTCGTCTTGCGCTCGTTCACTGTCAGACTTATTTGATTCGATTCTTTACTCAATTTGAAGAAAACAGAACTAACGGCCAAGATTTAAGTCAATTATCAATACACTTATTTGAACCCACACCTTTCCTTCAGTACCTTCAGCGAATTTAGGGTTTTTTCGGTTTCGGTTTGCTTTTAGAACTCCATTGGCTTGATTGTTAACTTGTTTGCATGTTAAACTCATAAACCCATATCTCATCTGCAGTTATAATACTCTCCATGAATGTGCGATCGAAAACCGCTCAAAAATCAAAGTGACGCTCATTGTTTTTTTTGATATTCGGAGTTTGGTGCATCATAAATTTGTTCCACGGGGACAGAAAGTCAATAAAGAGTTCTATTCGGCGATATTATAGCGTTTGCGTGAGAACATCTGTCGAAAATGGCCGGAATTGTAGAAGAACAATACATGGATTTTACACGATGATTATGCACCATCGCATCGAATAACGAATGTGACCGAATTTAAAGCCAAAAACGCAATAAATACCATCGATCAACCACCGTATTCACCAGATATAGTTACGCTCGATTTTTTCTTGTTCCCCAAACTGAAATTGTCGCTCCGTAGAGAGCGTTTTCAGTCGATCGAAGAGATAAAACAAAGTTCGTGGATTCGTGGCATTACATTGAATACTGATGAATAATTAAATATTTTGCGTTTTATTTACAATTTGTGGGTATTTTTTGCCAAAATGTATATTCGTATATGTATGTGTTTAATATTATTTTCTGCGAAATACATCGATAAAGTACTACATATTAATAAGGTTTATTATCATGTAAGAAATTTTGCGAAGACTATCAGTGAAGAGTGTTCATTTAAGGGCAAATTCGCTCGCTTGGTTGGACCGAATATACTATATATGTAATATGTAATTTGGATGAAAAGATGAAAAAATTACTCAAAATTTCAACTCAAATCTCAACATTTTTTAAGATATAAAAATTCTTTGAATTATTAATTGGTTTCAAGAGGTTCAAATTTGAATTACCCTCTAGAATTCGCTGAAACTGACTGAGAGCTTGTATTATAATGGTTTTAAGCCAAATCGATCGCTGCTGACATATTGGTATAGACCTCGTTAAACCGGAGTTTTTCTATAAATAATCTAGTGTTTGTAAATTTATTCAAATTCCAAATTCGATTATTCAATTAATTTCAAACTTCTACAAAGTTATGAAACCAGTTTTCTTTTGTCGAGACATTACAAAAAGTTAAGCACTGTTCTTATTTTACACTTACCCTTTTAATTTACATGATTATACATACACAGATACATGTGTCCATATCGGCATATACGCGGGTCTGTCTATCGGTAATCTGATACGAGTGTACGTCGTGTGACCACATTTTTTGCTGCCCTTACGTAGCTGCTACGTGCAACTCTTTGCTCGGCGGCGCCTCTGCAACATTCCAATTTCTTGCAGCATGTACATATGTATGTATGTAATAAAAAAAATTGTTGCAACATGCATGTTTGCCATCCACGAATATAGGTACTATTATGTAGTGACAAGAACGAACACTGTATTCAATTTTGAAACTGAATACTGCTAGACACACACATATATACATACATGTTTAATTTCCATGCTTGCTTCGGCTTATGATGTAAGGTTAAGTTGAGGCAGCCGAATTTTGCAAATTTATCAATGAACGTAACGGTATATGTACATATCTCTTCTTTGTAGGCTATTTTACATAGGTCTGCAGACAAATTTGTTTGAGAAGTACCTCGTTGAATTTTAAATTCAGATTTTGAATTTAGGAATCATTCTAAACTCTGTGCGCAATAATAATATAAATACAGTTGCATTTTGCAAAATATTTTCGTGATTGTTGTTTTGCTTGTTTGGTAGTTTCCTCACTTAACCACATCGCCATATCGAGTATCAAATGAAATATTCTCTCGCGTTTTGCGATTTTCTTTGTCTATGTTCGCTCTTTGAAGCGTTGATAATTACCGAATCGAATTAATAAATGCAGTTAGAAGTATAAATGTATATATGTCTGCACATATATACATATGTATAGCAAACAAATGGAATACAAGAAAAAGAAAGAAAAACACTAAGAAAATCCAGAGTCCAGTATGGTTTATGTAGCCGACTTCGAGATATGCTGTAGGTCTTGATCAATTATACATAGGATGATATATGATCTACTTCTACATATACATATATTCAAAGAATGAGCGTAACAGCAGAGAAGTTTTCAAAACTATTAACGCTTATGACCCAGGCTTCAGGGGAATATTTAAGGAAGAAGTATGGTGAGTATATCAGAGTACGGCCTTGCTTCAATGTATATCAGGTTGAAGATGGTTGAACTCAACATCGAAATAGACTGCAAATACTCGGGTCTTAATCAATATATGCACTGGAAGTTCTGGGAATCAGATTATCTTAATAAGTGTTTTTAATTCGTTAGAGTTCAAAGCCTCCGCTTCAAGTACAGTTTTTAGGAGCTGTCAAATTTGCTGTTGTTGTATAGGTAGAAAACATTTTATATATATAAAATTCAAATTTATAATAATTCATATAGGATATGAGCACGCGTTTTGTTATGGTTTGTGAGAAGGTGGAATAATCGGTCCATATTTCTTCAAAAATGATGCCGGTGAGAACGTAACCGTCAATGGCGACCGTCGAGTTTACGGAATGAGAACGGACCCGGAATTTTATCTGGCTAAGGACTGTCAACTCGGCAGAATTCTGCTGCTCCAACAAAACCAACAACGGTTATCGAGCCATTATTAATCCTGATCTCGGCGACATTTGATTTCAATAAGACGGCGCCACTTCCCCACACGTCGCATCAATCAATGGATTTATTGAGAGAACACTTCGGTGAGAAGATGCTTTCACGCTTTGGTCCGATCGATTGGCTACCAAGATCGTGTGATATCACACCGTTAAACTTTCTCCTTACGGGATTCAGGCCTTGAAGCAAAACATAACGCGTTTCATTTGCCAGTTACCAGTCGAAATGCTCGAACAAGTCATCGAAAGTTAGACTGAAAGGATGGACCATCTGAGACGTAGCAACGGCCATCATTTGAAAGAGATAATCTTAAAAAAATAAATGCCAAAGGATGTTGGGAGCCTCGAAATGGATCAGGTTTTATATATGAAGTGATCTAGTTTTACTCTTTCTTTCTTTTAAAGTGCCTAAATCATTTTTTTTTAACATGTTTATGAAAATAATATGATAATATAATAAATAATATAAATGAAATCAGCCAACAATCAATAAAAATCGTAAAGTGAATGGCAAAGCATATTGCCAAACAACAGAGAGGAAGAGGGGCAAAAGTGAAACACATCACAAATACTCACATGTGTATATGTGTATGTATATGTGAGGCAACTAGCTCAGCGGCGCGCTCATTGGCTGCTTGGCGGCGCATTTTCCTTAGAATTGAGTTATTATTGAGTTTTGCCTGAAGCGGTAATTTAATTGTAACAACAAGACACTCTTACAATGCTTATTGCCTACTAAGATCACATGCCATACACACGTACCCATAAATACATATATTTGAAACGCGCCTTTGGTGTGAACGAATGACCACAATGTCACTTCCTCCGCTACGTATTTGTATTATTGAAAGTAAAATGCACTCACGAAGGGGGTGTTCCAATGGTGTGGTGTGAATGGACGAGACATTCGAAAAGAAAAACTATTGAAGTGCAACAACAAATAGCAATATAGCAATACCGCTTTGGTGGTAGTTGTAAATGCGTTTGCTGGTAGTTGTTTGGTGGATTTTCAGCTGTATTGGTGTGAATGCACACGATCAATGCTAATTTAGACAGCGACTCATTCACTTAAGCGCCCTGTGCATGAGTGTGTGTGAAAATGAGTGACTGTTTGTATGTGTATGTAATTGTGTGTGTGTGTGTGTAGTTACCGGTCGTCGTGGGCATGCCATGTTGTAAGTAATGAGCTGATATTGGGTGACAAGTAAGCAAAGTACGTACTACCGTCGAGCTGCCGTATTGGCTCTGCGTTGGGGGTAGTGCAGGCTCAGTCCACAGCAATGAAGTGCAGGCAGTGAAGAGCAAAGGCAAGGCACTCATCAACACTTCGATGCAGACAACTGGCTGCGGTGCGCGTAGAAGGGGTGTTCCCGCTCCCTTATTGTTTGTATTTCTTCCTACACCATCGCTTAAGTTGCTTATTGCATATGCTTTTGTTGCTTCTTTTGTCTTGTTATGCTTTTAATTTGTCGCCTTTTGGCTTTTAGTGGTTGCTATTTTCATTTGCTTATTTAGTTTTTTATGCATTTGCTAGTATATGTAAGTTTTTTTTTGTTTGCGGTTCTCGCACTTTCCCACTTTTATTCAGTTTTTCGATGATATTCTTCATTGGATGACACGGCACCGCCCGATTTCGTTGTTTTAGTTGCAGTTCTCCGTTCAACGCTACAAGTCGCTTTTACAAAAAAGATAATTCAATTAAGTATCAGCTCTGCGGGTCTTGAGTTGACGGCGTGCCGGTCGTACGGTTGTTTCATAAGTTAAAAGTTTTCGAAATATCGCCTGAAATTGTGTTTAAATACTATGTACATATGTAAATAATAAATAAAATATACGTACATCTATGAAAATTTTCAAATTATTCATACTCTTTTGTGCACAAAAAATAATTGTTAGTGAATAACAATAAAAAAGCTAGATGAAAACAAATCGGCGTTGTTGTTATTCATACTAAAGGATACAAGGCATACAAATAAAGGATACGCGTCGATCATGACTACTATGAAACTCGTTAAAAGGTATGGAATAAGGAGGATATGATTAACAGAAACGATATATAAAAATATGGTTTAAAAAAGTAGCGAAAATCATTTTATAGTGAAAATTTAAATTCACCGTGGAAAAAATTAATATAATAAGAGA
>NW_017535197.1:369742-395838 GCF_001853355.1 Bactrocera latifrons
TATTTTTAATTTTTATAAAATGTAAAAAAAAAATGCAAAATATTTTTCAGTAATAAATTCTACTCTTTCCAAATTTTTTCAATTCTATCTGATTTCTGAATTTAAAAAAAAAAAAAAAACTGTTTTACAAGTTAAAACCGTTGTAAATAAAAGTTTAACGTTTTTTCACCTTTCAAAATGTTTAAAGAAATCCTTGCAAAACATTTGGCTTAAAGAAGGATCAGGAATGGTTAAATACTAGCCTGTGTTATTAAATATTTTGAAAAAAAAAATATATAAAATTTAAAATTAAAGTTATTAAAAAATTTTAAATTTTTTTTATAAAAGTTTCGATTTTGTTTGCTTTATTTTTTGTAAAATAATATAAAACCCAATAATAAACCAAAAATCTGCTAAACTTTGGCGCCAAGGGAAGGATATGGATATTTTGTCTTGTGAAAGCCTTAAAGAGTGGATATTTGTTTAGAAACTAGTTTTCAAGGTTTTTCACTCCTTACGCTTTCTCAGACTTTTAGAACAGATCACAGTTTTACCACAGATTCAGTAATTGACTATACTTATTTCTTGGTAGGAATTCAGGAGTTATAACTACTTTTAAATTTCAAAAAATTTATGTCGTATGTACATTTCAGAATATTTTTCGAATATTTGAACTTAAAAATTTTGGTAAATTGTTTGAGTTGATGCGAAAAATAGTGACGGAGATATAAGCTTATGAAATCTTTAACTCAGTGCAATCGGCTATTAAAAAAAATAAACAAATTTTTCGGAAACGCTATTTTTTGAAACGTTAAGAAAAATTTTGGCGAAACGGCTAGATTTATCAGCTCGAAATTTTCACAGGACCTTCTTATATGTTTTTCAGGTAATAATCGTAGGTATAAGATATTTGATGATAATTTCACTTTATGGTGCAATATGGAAAAATCCGTTTTTTAGGAAGCCGCCAAAATCCTTTGACTACTCATTTCTAATAATACTACATTTTTGTTTTGTTTTTGAATTTGAGGAAACTTTAAGCAGTCACATTTTTTCGAAAATCCTCTTCGAGTTCAGCTACGGGATCAAAGAAATTTACAATTTTTCATATTGAATTGCTGATAATCAAAGTACATTAAATTTTGGAAAATAAACATTATTTTTATTTATTTATTAAAATGAATTTATTAAATAGAATGCTCCTTCGACAGTATTTTTTCACAAAAAAAAAAACGTTTTTACGACTTGCAAGATGATAAAACCGCTTAAAGATCGTCCCCCATATGAGATGTTAATTATAAAATCCTGTACCATAGATATGCCTTTTTATAGTTTGGTTAAACCTGCTAAAATTCAGCTATAAAATTAAGAAAGTTTTTATTCTTGAAAATCGAATCAACTCCTGTCAACGCTCACAAAACTAATAGCAAGCAAAATTCGACCAAACCAAATTGATTATTTTTAATACAGAAAGATGCTTTCGGATACGATTTTCCATGCCAGGACATCAATATATAAGAGCTTTATGGAATTTCAGTAATCTGTGTTATTTCAAAATCATACAAAATTTCATTACTTCACTATCGACTGGGCATGCATGAAGTAGAACTATTATCCAAGCTTAAAGTTAGAGAACGACGTAAAAAACTTTGACAATCGTAGTCATCTCAACAAAAATTGGATGTGAATTGAAAGTTTCTAAACAAATTCTAAAACGAATTCTTAAACACTATCGAGCATATAAATGAATGATTAACAAGACGATCTGAGTCGATTCAGCCATGTTCTTTCTTTGTCTGTCTCTATGTCTGTATATAGGCGTTTTAGTCCCTCAGTTGTTGAGATATAATCCTGGAATTCCACTCTCTAAAGTGGGTGAAACCATAATAGGGAACAACATCGAGAGCAACTCTCGACCTCATGTTATAAGACCGGTTAAAAACTATATATATAAAACAACATCGCAGCAGTCCCTCCTGACTACGACTTGTTTCTTTGAAACAGTTGTTAAAGTGAATTTTCGGAAAAGCCAGAAGTCACACGGAGCTAAAAAGGGCGAATACGGTGGTTGCGGCACGATATTGGTTGAAGACTTAGCGAAAAACTCACGAAGAATCAATGCAGTAAACTGTAATAATTGTCCATACAACCCTGATTTTTGACTTTTTTGAAGTGGTTTTTCGGTTCACCTTTGCGTAATCATAGAGGGACTCATCGCAAGTAATACTACTTTTAATTACATCCTGGTAGTCGGAAAGCATTGTTTCACAACCGTTAAGAGACGTTGTTTCTCGAAAAAAATTTTATGATTTTAATTCCGTACATTATGCTTTCACTTTTTTTAGGCCCAACTGATCTTTCAAAATGGTTTTCTCTGAACCTTCCTAAATTCCAACAATGCCAGTAAGATTTCTCACTGTTAACCGTCGATTCTCAGGCACCAATTCCTTTATTTTATTAACATGTTGACCGTGTTGAGGTTGATAGCCGTTCTTGACATGGCTCAGCGTTAATGCTTTCTAGACCTTCATTGAATAATTTGTATCAATCAAAAACACTTGCCAGCAAAAAACAATTATCACCGAAAGCCTGTTCCAACAATTTGAACATTTTAGGCACCTGAAATTTGATCCTGCACTTAAAATTTATTATAACTTCTTTGTTGAATAAAGACAAGCGTATGTGAAACACGTATGACTATTTTGATGTGACTTGTGGCACAGATGTCGCCGACAGTCATATCAACCTAAAAAAAAAAAAAACATTTTGATCGAAATTTAAACTAAAAACTCTGACTATTCTTTGCTCACAGTAGTATATACATGTATATATGATATATAAAGTTGGAATTCACCAATAACTTTTCAGTTCCTGATGGTTGAATGCTCTCATTATTTATAAATGGACAGTGGGTCAAAGAAATGCAACTTTGGTTTTCAACAATAGATGAAGCTTCAACCTTTCTTTAGATACCACTGACAAGAGAGAGAAAAGGTGAGATTAAAAAAAATTGTTTCGTATAGCAACAGCAGCTCCTCAGGTCCATACTAAAATTGAAATTTTTTTTTATTATTTCAAATATAAGGATTTCATATGCAGACAAATTTTAAGAAGAAATAATGGATTTCCTCACATATTTTAAACGAAAGTTAAATTAAATTAAATAAATAAATATATTAAATCAAGCCAAGATTATATGATTTTGGTATACATATATTTTACGCGGTAAAAAGTTTATCCAAACTACATAAGCTTCTTAATGCAAGAATACTCCAATATAAAATCATAAATTCCTTCTTGGTGCTAGCTTTACATGATTTCAATAACTATATGGTTGGTATATATGTATGTGGTAAGCCTAAAATTCACATAGAAAATAGCGAAAAATAGCGCGGTATAAATATTCTAATAACTTCTTCTTGATTGCACCATTTAATCGAAAAACAACTGGTTGTGCTTGTATTAGTCGAAATACAAGAACTTTCAGAAGACAAATGTCTTGGCAAATTTATAATTGGCTCAAGTTTAAGCTTATTCCATGCTCAAATATGTAATTGTAGAAGTAACTCTTATGTCAATATCTCAAAACTATAAATCGCTAAGTAATAATCACACATTTCTAACCTAATGCTTTTGGTATGATAATTGAATAATAAGTTTTGAATTCGTAGACGTTATTGAATCTGGCATAATACTTCATGTCGATTTATTCATTCCATTCAGCTGTGGATCATATAGTATATAGTATGTTTTACTATAAAAAAAATCTGTAAATTACCTCAAACGCCAAGGAAACGGAAATTTTTAATTAAAGTGCGATATTACTTGTCGTTAGAAAAATCATGCGAAAAGTTTGAGGACAGAAAACCAAGAGGAATAGAAAATAGAAATTTCTTTTTTGCAAACAATTTGGGGACTTGGTAGGCAAGAATAATTACATAGGTGAATTTGAATTCTTTATAGCAGTTTCATAGTTGCTATCGTGTAACTTCTTCAATCTATTCCAGAGGAAAATTATTCGAGCTGCAGAACTGAATAGAGAAGCTACAATATTTTATAAGAGTGTACAGCTGATGTTGTACGCCAGTGATATTGATATCATTGGCTTCAACAACCGCGCCGTTAGCTCTGCTTTCTCCAGACTGGATAAGGAAGCGAAGTAAATGGGTCTGGTAGGGAACGAGGGCAAGACGAAATATCTGCTATCATCAGATAAACAGTTGTTTCACTTGCATCTTGGCTCCGAAGTCACCTTTGTCGGTCCTAACTTTGAAGTCTGACATAATTTCCTGTATCGTTGAACCAGCATTAACACCAACCACAATGTCAGCTTCGAAATTCAACGCAGAATATCTCTTGCCAACAGGTGCCTCGGACTGAGTAGGGAATTGGAGAGTGAAGTCCTCTCTCGACGAACAAAAACCATATACTACAAGTTACTCATCTTCCCCGTCCTGCTATGGTGCATGGCGTTACGAGTTTTGGAGAGAAAGGTCCTGCGGAAGATTTATGGTTCTTTGTTCACCGTCCTAATGGATAAAAATACTCCATCTCTAAGAGTATTCATAGCAGTACACTCCGGGAGAAGCAGTTAAAGACTAAGTGGTCTTTGCAATTACATACTAATATAATCAGAAAAAAGCCTGATTTGCAATTTAATCGGATGGCCGACAATTTGATATTTTAAAACATATTTTCAATCTAGATATCAGATCTTTCCGAGTTATTTCCGATAATTAAATATACACTTTATATTGACAACTTAACGCCTTTAAACCATAAAATCGGTTAAACTGTTTATTAATTTATATAATATATCTAATTTCAGGCGGCACAAATCGACGTAAAATGAAGCGTAGAAAAACTAGAAATAAAACCACCAAACAAATCACATTACCTAGAGGAGGAAACATGTCATGGGATTGCTATATAAAAGTTTCAAACTCTTGAATATAATTCTGGGTGAGTGTAAGCATTTTAGCATTTTAGTATTTTTACCTATTAATAAGCTGTAAGATGTGCTCTACTTAATGTGTATGTACAAGTGGTGTGTGTTTTACTAGAATTTCCTGTCAAGCCATTCGTTACTATGCCTATGGTTTCTACAAATTCCAGCGGCCATTGTATCGAGTAATAATCAAAACGAATGCCATGAAATCCACCATGTTTTTTTCGCTGTATGGACGTATGTAAGCGCATAAGTGATTATTAGGGTAGGTAGGAATTGTCGAATAATTACATACAATTCTTAAGAAAGTTATAAATAAAAATAAAATATTATGAAGTAAATAGTATATATCGTCAATTAAAATTCAAATCGACGTTTCACAAAAAAAAAAATCGAAATTCAGTTTTTTTTGCTTATGTTTATATTGCGTAAATATAACCAATATATAACCATTTCATAACTAAAATTCAAATTTTGTGTCAATATGAGTGGTTTCTATTATATCGTTTTTTCTTCGTTTGTAAACTTATGAAAAGTGACGTTACGTTACGTTGCTTTTTAGGAGGGATATGTCACAGTTAGTTTATTTAAGTCTTTGTGTTGATATATATGTATTAGATATATATGTAGTCACTGAAATTATTTATTTAATATATACATATCCTATGGCTCCGGCTATTTCTCAGGATCTCGTCTTAGAACATGTCTGAGCTAGCCCCACTTTCTTGTGAAAATCTCGGACCACAGTAGTGGTAACTAACTTAATAGTAGTCTGCTTTAAAACTTAAAATTTAGGTTAGGTTAGGTTAGGTTAGGTTATACTGGCAGCTTCCATGCCTTACAGAGAGCTACTAGTCCTTAGCAAACCTTAAATTTAAGGAAACTAACAAATAACTGATATACACTTTAAAATTGATAGAGAGAGTTCGTACAACTTAAAAACTTAGTTGTTACTTTCGTACATACAATTTTTGGCAAGAGAGTAGAACTCATATGTCGCCAGCAAAGAAGTGATGAATCGAAATAAACAGAACTCAAACGTCGCCAGTAAAGAAATGTCGAAACAAAAATATATTTCAGATTGTAGACTAAATGAAGTATGAGTTACTTTTGTCAAGCGGTGTAGAGGAGTAGACTTCTGCTCTTATTACTGGCTTGTAATGGCGAAGTTGTAAGCTTTATAAACTAACACACTTTCCATTCAAGGAAAAAAATCTAAATAAACCATAAATTGTTTTTTATTTAAATATTATGATGAAAGTATAGTCTCGAATATAWCGATTATCTTAAAATGTATTATTATTATAAAAATTCTTTACTATAAAATGAAAAAGAACTGAGTACTGAGGTAATAATCCATTTAATTCTTTCTTATTTTTTATTTATTTAATAATAAATTTGTTTAATGTTCAATGAGCTGTTTTGAGGCGTTTATCAACCCAAACATTACAAGAAAAAAAAATTTAAAACCATATTGAAAATATAAACGACATTGAATACTTACCACCCTAATGAAGGTTTTGTGAGCGTAAATGCAACTTAGTTTCCTGCTACCCAATAGGTAGAGAAAACAGAATGCGAATCTACTAAACACAAAACAAATAATTTCTTTGAAAATTTCACTTTAAAATTACGAAAATAAATATAATCACGATACTGTGCTTCTAGAACTAGTACCAATATCTTACGTTATTAGAAAAAAAATTTAAGCTACGTAATTCTTACTGGACCTAACTGTAGCAACATACATTGGTTGCTATTCGCTTGTGTGGTTATTTGTAGGTGTGAGTATGGGCGTGTGTGTATTCCACTTCTTTTTGCGCCTGTGCATTGCACCGCGCTTGATTAACGAATTGGCGAGGGAAAAGCAACAAAAACAATTGTCATGGCATATACTCACATGCATCATGCATACTCATGCTCTGCTGTGTATGTGCCACTGTTGGAAGCTTACAAGCGATAAGGGTATGTTTTTGAGGCGGAGCTAACGACAGTGCCACAATACAGCATTTGTACGGTGATAAATTGAAGAAATTTCGAAATTTCTTTTGGCCGTTTGTGGGCTAATTATAAAAATTAAAATTATTTAATTAAATTCCAATTTTTAAATATGACTTTTTTATCGAAATGATATTATTTATTAGTGAAATTTTTTTTTTTTTTTGGTGGAATAAACTTTTTTTTAAGTAGGAAGCAAAATATTTTAGATATTTTAAATTGTTTTTATAAATTTTTGAGATAAAATATTCCATATTTTAATTTTTGGTATATGTAGTATTTTTAGATTAATTACATTAAATATGAGTGCCTTTTTTACTCTTACTCTTATTTTTTACTCTTTACTCTCATATTGAAACAAAATTCGAGTTTTGCTTATAAAGTGGTTATAAAATGGCCATATAGTGGTTATAAAATAGTTATATATTGTTTATATCTGTCAGCGGAAGCTGAAAATTTAATCGATATATACATATAATATGATGTAGTGAATCGTAAACAATAAAAAAATCAATTTCGATTTTTTGATAATACGTTGTTTTGCATTTTAGGTCACATATGTACATATATACATACATATATACTTGAAGAAATATATGCACAGCTTATATGTATTAGTATATATTAAAATATGTCCATAAAGCATTTCCACCTGCATGGCAAAGTGGTTGATTTAGCTGTTCACAGCATCCCCAAAGTTTACTAGATAAAATAAAGAACACGATTCAACACGTTTGTATGTATTTATGTATGCATTTGCTATAAATTCTTTACAGATTCCCTGGAAGATCAAGAGGGTGGAGCTATGTACATATCGTGCGATGTCTCAAATGGCGGTCCAGTGGAACCTGAAACGGGATATGTGCCCAACAATCCATTATTCGGTCTGGCGTTGGATAGTCCACAGGTACGATAACGGTTAAAACGGAATTAAACGCGGCAAGCGCAGAGCTTTCAAAACAAAAATTAATATTTGTTGGAGTTAAACAATTTTATTAACTGTAAAGTTGTGAAAATTTACAAAGACGCTTGAAGTGATATTTGTCTACATGCAAAGTGAAGTTGGAAAAAGAGAGAGAAAGAAATTAGGATTTAGAAAATGTTCTACCGACGCTATTTGAAATTAATACCTGATTTGGGTGTAATTTTGTAACGAACTGGGATAATGTTTACCAGTGACAAAAGTACAAATTATGTGTTGAAAAAATATTAATGAACGAGTGCTTTGAATAGACTTAATAAAAATATAGCTCGGTAAATGCAGTCTTATAAATTTCTTATTCGCAATAATAAAAACAAAAGAAAGAAAGACAAGAAAAAAACGGTTACACTGTAGCTATAATACCATTCACAAATATAAAAAGTTCTTTGAAAACTACTCCATGGCTTTAGGCAATACCTCATGTCAAATTTCATGAAGTTCTCTCGTCAGATGGAAAAGCTTCACATGCAAATGCTTGTAACCTATCATTCAGTTTATTGTATAGATATGTATATGCTATAGTGATCTGATCTGAATGGAGATTTTTGGAAATTGCCCTAATGCCTTGGACAATAATCCAATCAAAATAGAAGATATATACTATTGCGAGCTGATATCAATGGTTCCGATATACAAGTATGAGCAGTTTTTTGAAGAGCAAATGATGTATGTAAAATTCATGGTCGAAATCGACTCAGCACGCCATTCTGATCATTTATATGCATTTTGATCATTTATACATAAAGGGTAATCGATTTCGAGGTTCCATAATTTTTTAAAGAAAAAAACAAAGAAAATTAAAATTGAATGGGGAATGTTTATCATTATTCGAAAAAAAATTTTTTGACATTTATTTTTTGAAGATTACCTTCTCAGATGATCTTTCCGGTTTTCAAATTTTCGATGACTCGATCGACTATTTCAATTGATAACTAACGAATGACACTCGTGATGTTTTGCTCCAAGACCTGAATCGAAGCGGGATTGTTCGGATAGACCATAGGCCTAACCTATCTCCACAGGAAGAAGTCTAACAGTGAGATACCATACGATCTGGGTGGCCAATCGACAGACCCAAAACGTGAAATTATGTCTTCCATAAATAAATCCATTAAATGATGCAATGTGTATCATGATAGCGCTGTCTTGTTGAAACCAAATATCGACGGGATCACGAGATTCAATTTCAGGCATCAAATAGTCGGTCATGATAAGCGCGATAACGGGCGACATTGACGGTTACGTTCTCACTGCCATTATTTTTGAAGACCCACAAACCACACCAAACCGATATTTTTTCTGGATGAAATGGCAGCTCTTGCATTTCTTCAAGTTGCTCATTTGGGAATGCGGCAATTTCGCTTGTTTACCTACCCATTAAGCAAGAAATGGGCCTCACCGCTGAAAAAGAAATTGTCTCGAAAATGTCGGACCTTATTGCAACTTTTTAATGTGAAGCGATGTCGTTTGCGAAGGTCGAGTGGCTTTAATTCTTGTACAAGATGTATTTTGTATGCTTTCAGTTTAAGATCTCGACGTAAAATACGTCAAGTTGTTACATACGTCAGTCCGAGTTGTTGCGAACGGCGCCGAATCGAGTTTCCACGGTCTTCGTGCTCACTTCTCAGCTATGGCTGCTATATTTTTTCACTGCGTGCTGGACGTGGTCTATTCGGTCGAATATTATCCAATAACATATGCTGGGAGTAAAGATTGTTGATGGTGATGCGAATTGTTGTTTATAAGTTGCGCGTTGAAACACATCCTTTACAAAACGTGAATTTTCATAACGATTTAAAAGCTTCGTGTCATATTTAAAAAAAACATGTTTAGGGTATAAAAAGAAAACAACAATTTAAAAATCAGCAAATAAAAAAAGTTGTATTTACTACAAATAAAATTCTAATTCAATTCAAAACAATTTCAATGTTCTCCTCCTTGTCCAATCGCCCTAATAGCAAGAGTGTGCTGCATCTTCCTGTGTTGGCTGTTTGTCCTGTCAAGGCAATACCGTTTTGCCCATCTCATCGTTGACGTCCAACGACTTCGATTGCGGCTCCTGTTTCGATTCGACGTCGAGTGTTATAACCGGTGTCGGTATTGTTGAATCCACAGAAACTCACTTACAACAACAACATCAAGTAAGTCTCGCTGGTAGCAGCAGTACGAATACGACTGCCAATCACAACAACAATAGCAACAACGCGGTCAGTTACTGGAGCACCGATGAGATGGCTTCATCGTTCCCCGGATTACCGCCATTAGACATCGATCCCTTGCCTAGCCTCTTCCCCTTTTCACCGTGCGGTGCCTCATATAATTTCTCCACAAACCCGCATCAAGCATCGCTCTCCTACACCGTCCATCCGCATCAGATGCTCGTCTCACCTGGCGGACAAGTCTCACATCACACCCAAAGTCAAACGCAAAGCACACCACATGGCAATTCACTTAGTTCCAGCGGCACACCCACGTCTTGTTATTATGATCCCAGCAGTAGTGGCATGTTAGGTGGATCTGCGTCCGTTGGCAATACCTGTAGTCAACATATTAACACAAGTGTTGCGCCGCCGCCGCCACCAATGTATCCCAGCATGAGTGTGAACGTCAGCATGAATATGACAATGCATGGCTACGGCGCGGAAGGCACGGTGCCCATGCAATGTTCGCAGGTGGGTGCTAAATTTAGCTTTAATAAATCTAAACGCTTTAATTGAATTAAGACAATTTTACAGATGCAATGGACGCCACCAAATACCAATTCCTCCGTCAATGTGCTCTATCCGCCACTACTCAGTCCAACACATTATCCACCCGCAGCCACATATTCCTTCACCGCCGATTTTCGCACACCAACGCTGCAGCAATCCAGTCAGAGTCCAGGAGCTGGTGGTTTGCCTGCACTCACCGATGCCGTCATTGTCGAGGAGGACTCACCGTCACCGATAAGCGATACATCGCGTCATCTATTCGCCGCTGGCACAGAGCTTGCGCCTGACTTTGCATCACCAACGAAGAGTCCTTACGATGACGATGAGGATAGCAACGAGGAGGGCTCCGACTCAAAGCCCAATCTGTGTAGGCTTTGTGGCAAAACTTACGCACGCCCAAGCACGCTCAAAACACATCTGCGAACTCACTCGGGTGAGCGACCCTACAGGTAAGCACATAATATATTATATTTTATTTTATTCCTTCCAAATCCAATATCGACCTCGTTATTCGTTATTTAGATGCCCGGATTGCAACAAGAGCTTTTCGCAGGCCGCCAATCTGACGGCACATGTACGCACACATACCGGACAAAAGCCATTCCGCTGTCCAATTTGTGATAGACGTTTCTCACAAAGTTCCAGCGTCACCACGCACATGCGCACCCATTCGGGCGAAAGACCATATCGTTGTTCTTCGTGCAAGAAATCCTTTTCGGACAGTTCCACACTAACAAAACATTTGCGTATACATAGCGGCGAGAAGCCATATCAATGTAAATTGTGTTTGCTCAGGTATGTACAAAGTATTTATAGGTATCTATGGTAAACAAGTGGGTTGTGGAAGTTAAGTTGTGGGTGGTAGCATATCACCGAAAAACTTAAGGAAGGACGTCATTATAAAAACTTGTGAAAATTAAATAGTTTTCAAAGAATAAATTGCTCGTATATTACATGAATTCTTAAGCCATATACAGGATTTTCCAATAAGAGCGATATGATTTCTTGTAAAAAAATATATATACTAATTTTCAAGGAATACAATCAACACAAATAAGTTCTGGATACAACATAATTCAATGGCTACATCTTTTGCATAAAGGAACTAGATAAACCCAATTTTCGAGTACTTTCTCCACTAAATCTAGTCGTATGTCCCATGAATGGCACGTTCAATATTAACTTCTAAAGCTTAAGAGAGAAGCACAAACTTTGGGAGGCCATTCAGTGACACAATCTCTTGAAATAATCGAATCTCCAAATTTTTCTCACAATAATTCGCAATTTGCACGTGCTGTGCGGCACGTGGCACTGTCTTGTTGGAACCAAGTGTCGTTAAGGTCAACTTCTTCCATTACGACTATAAAAAGTTGGTTATTGTGATCTGTTATATCGCTCTCCATTGACTGTAACTGTGTCACCAGCTCCATTTCGAAAGAATTACTGACCGATGATTCCACCAGACCAAAAACCACACCAAACTGTCAATTTAGGTGAATGTAAAGGTTGATTATGAATAATTTGTGGATTTTCGTCACATCAGAATCGACAGTTTTGTTTAAAAATCGTTATCGTTTTCAAGTTGTTCTAAGCCAAAATTAGCAAATTCACGCCGTGTACCCATGGTCCCATGAGGTCAGTTAGTTTTGTACGGTTGCAAACCCACATACTTTCCCAAAATCCGCTAGGTTGTGGTTTCGGAAAGTCTCAATTAGGAAGAACGTTTTATAATCGACAAATTGTGATCTTCAGCAAGGTTAAGTAGTTCTTTGTCTTATTGGCACTTAAACATTATGTAAACCGGGCAAAATATGTTAAAGGGACAAAATAAGACTTGGAGAAGTCCCGACACAATTTCTCAAATCCGCCTTTGGACTTAACCACATTACAACTTCCTATAAGGAATACCAAAAATGTAGATATGGTATGGATATATTTCAGAAAACTGTTTTAACTGTGGCCAAAGTCGCTGAGTTCAAACAATAAGTTTCTTTTAGAAATAAAAAATTGTATATACACAAATATATATGTATATTTTAGAATGAACTGTAAAATTCTTCTCCAAATACAAATCTAATTACCCGCTTACACTTTTAGAACCCTTTATTTATAGAATAATTTATAGAATAATACGAAAAATCAAACAATTATTGAAAGGCTTTTCTTATTACTGGTTAGGTGATTCAAAAAAAAAAAAAACAAAAAAAAGTATGCCTGTCTTTCTTTTTCAAAATTTTCTTCTAGACTAACATTGATACTTCCCCTGCTGAAGAGTTTGTATCGATTCGACCGATAGAACGAGCCTTGTTTTTAATTTTATTGAAACTATATTAAAAAATTTACCTGGAACTTGTAAATAAAACACAAAATTATTCATCAATATTTCTTTTGTTATCCTCACTAGATTTAATACACTTATTTCCAGTTCCGAACTACCTTTCATAAGAACTTTTTTGATTGCCCTTCAGCTCCTTCAGCGAATTTAGTTATATCTCTCGACTGAAAACTGAAGTAATAAGTTCGGTTAACAGGAAATAATCACCCTAAAGAGCTAAATCTAGTGCATACGGTGGTTGATCGATGGTGTTTATTGCGTTTTTGATTATAAACAGGTCACAATCGTGGCTCGATGCTGATAATGCACCCTCATCGTGTAAAACTCATGGATTGTTCTTCCACAATTTCCTCCCCCTCCCTCAATACGAGCAAATAGAACTCCTTATTGATCCTCCGAAACAAATTCATGATACACCAAATCGGAGAAGACAATTAGCATCACCTTAATTTTTGAGTGGCTTCGGCTTGTTTTTTTTTGGTTTCTGCACGTTTTTTTCCCTCCATTCCGATGTTTGTTGACTTCTTCAAACTCATAAACCTCATAAATGTCTCATTGGCAGTTGCTCTCCATGAATGTGGGATTGGAATTCGCACGACCATGCTGTCCAAAGAGATCTGTTTACGGTACTCTGTGTGAAACAAATTTAGCTTTATCGGGACAAGTACAGCAATAACGGGTTTCATATCCAAAATATCCACCAAAATCATTCAAACGGACTCGCGAGAGATGTCATGCTTTCTTTGCTCGACGATTATCCAGCGCCATATCCTTCACTTTTTTAATATTTTCATCAGTTGAAGTGGTCTAAGATCGTCTAGAATGAGGCATGTCATCAACGATCTACGAAGACTATTTCAACATTTGCGACGATTTTGTATAAATTTATAATTGTTGTAATAATATCTGCTACTCTTCACTTTACAAGAAATTATCACAAAAGATTGCTTATATATTTGCAGATTCTCACAATCGGGCAATTTGAATCGCCATATGCGTGTGCATGGAACGAACCAAAATAACGGCAGTAACAACGGCAATGGCGGTAGCAATTTGTTGACATGACAAAAGGCGCGAAGTGGCGCCGCATTTCAACATTACTATCCCCCATACACCCACGGTGCTCACAACCTTTCACATGGCCCACACGCCCACGCCCACACCCACAATCATCCGCACATGCATATACCAAGCAGTAATTATGATTATAGCAGCTATGGCATCAACGATTACACTTCACCCGGATCACAAAACTATTCAGGGTATTATTTTTGTGCACTTAATAAGCCCAAAATGGAGCGATTCTATTAGCAAGAACATTAGTAACACAAAGTTAATTAAACACACACTAAAAGAGAGAAAGTGTTAAAAGCCGAGCAATTGCTGATGCAAACTTCGGTTAATTATAGTAAAAGGCTTATATAGGTGTACATAACATACATAGTATGTACATGTACTATGAGAAATTAATTAAAAATTACAAAAAAGAAAAAAAATACAACAACAAAGCAAAAATTAAGCGACAAAAGTTTGGTTGAAATGCTCAAATTTAACATTAAAGTTTGTAAGTTTAACAAAAATTTACCGTTATATCATTGATAAGCAGCCAAAATGTAAATAAAAACAAAAAAAAAAAAAACAAATGGATAACGAATTTTAACTAAAATAAATTTATAAAAGTTTGTAAGTTTTAACAGTTAAATATGCATATGTAGATATTCATTAATTAGAGGAAAAGATTAAAAGAAAAAAATACAAAAACACGCATAAACAAATTAAGTTTAGTTTTCAAGTTTTTATGATCCCTTATGCGTTCAAAAAAAAAAAAAAAAAAAAAAAAAAAAAAAAAAAAAAAAAAAAAAAAAAAAAAAAAAAAAAAAAAAAAAAAACAACAACAAAAACAAACTATTAGTGTAAACAGTTTAACGTTTTCTTTGAAATATGTCTTATATACAGTCGGTCATGTATGTAGGTGTGCTAACTTAATTTCAATTAAAAGCAGCAAATTGTACAAAAATAATTTGAGCATTTTTTCTGCTTTTCTCTGCATAAATTTTTGTATATCCTTTAAAGCAAACTCAAAAACCTTCTTTCATTATTGTGTACCTACTTTATTGACTGACTGTTGTTTCTAAATTACATCTGAATACATCTCAGTTCGTTTCACATGTTTGCCTGACATTCTTAAGTTATACAATTAAGCAAATCCATGTGTTGCTTTCTTCAATTAAGGCTGGTGCTGTTGTAGAATTTAAAACATCCCCAGACACCGTTAATAGATTTTAAAATTATTCATACATTTATGTATTTCGTATTTCGTATTTGTATAGTTTATTTTGCCCCTTCGTCTCCGAGCTGCGCATATCGTCAGTAATCCCGCCTTGTACTCTAGTCAATGGGACGTTCTACTTATTTTTAGTTTTTGTTCTTTAGTTCGATAATTTTCTCATTTACATAAGCGCGATCTGATGTTGAAAACTTTTTACTTACATATAATTATGTACTTACATATATACTTATAATTATTATTATTATATAAAATTTGTATAAAATAATTAGACAAATAAAGCCATACCATAAAGAAATGTGAAAATATTATTTCAGAAATTATTTTGTGGATCCAGTTAGATCGCAAATTAGACAGAAAAACTAAAATTAGAGAGTATGTTCAAAACATTTTCAAAAATAACATACTTATCGTTCCGGTGTGGAAAAAAATTTACTCGAGGGTTTCAGCAGCACGGTAATTAAACCTTGAACAGCGGATATAAAGTTTATCACGAAGTTTGTGACACCCAGAAGGAAACGTCGACGTCGAAGACTCTGCAAAGTATATACATTATGACAAAAACGCACTCGGAAAATGTAATTAAATTTCGCGGGTAAATTATACTCCAAAAAGTAAATTTTGGTAAGTAATAGGTCTGTCCTTAATTACTATACCATATATGAACGCGATCTGTAAAGCAGTTTATTTACAGCACGTTGTTAAGTCAGTACACCTCAGTTGTGCGTTGTAATTTATACATATATATTGCACAAATAATTTGTCTAAAATTTTGTATTTCTAACCGAATTTCGAGTACTGGATTCGTTGCGAATGTTGGAAAAGGTTTATTGTGTTGCAAAAACACAAGCCCACGAGTAGTACAAAACCTTCAAAGACGGTCCAGATATCGTTGCAGACATGACTCGTTTGGACGATCTTCGACCACTTTAGCTAATGACAATATTAAAAAAAGTGAAGGACAATATTAAAAAAAGGTGCTTGAAAATCGTCAGGCAAGTGTTAGAGAGATGGAAAGAGAGCTCGACATCTTTTGCGAGACCCTTTGGATGATTTTGGTGGTTAATTTGAGTACAAAAGACGCTCTTGGTCGACTCGTCGCGATAAAACTGAAGGCCATTCCAAAAAAAGTGTATGGAAAGTGTTTCGAGGACTGGAAAAATCGTTGGCATAGTGAACTACATATAGCGACGAAATAAATATTGAAGAATAATGAATATTAATCGTTTCATTAAAAGCCGCGAAACATTTTCACATATCGAAATAATGAGGTCTTTCAGTACGCTGTTTTTAATCTATTTTGAATATAATCGATATCTTTCAGCATGTTGTAAATTTATGTAACCGTGATTTTCACTATACTTCAGCATCGAAAATCGTAATTATTTTTTATCAATAAAATTTTGTAAGATTGAAAATGATAACCTAAACAACTTTGTTGTGGCATAAAACATTGCGTACATACTTTTGAGAAATGTCCTTTACCGAATATAAAACCAATACATCGAAAACATCTGAAAACGTTTTTACGGGAGTGACAGCATTGATATGGTTTTTAGCTATAGGTGTAGTAATTCCACATAGACCTTAGAGAAAGGAAGGTGAAATCGGAAAACTATTAGTGGCAATTTAATAGAAATCAAATCACTAGAAGACTGAGGAAAATTTAAACAACAGTTTCTTAGAGTTGTTCAATAATGCTAGAATCTACATAAAAATATTGCAATATTTTGAGAGGAGAAGCGTTGATTGGAGATTAACCTCCAAAGTTGTTATTGCTTCAAAATCTGAGGAAGTTAGTCACTTAAAAATTTAGCAACAAATAAATATATATTTCTTCTTAAAAAACATATTTCCTTAGTATAATTTCTGAAATTACTGACTTAAGCATTTCTAAATACGAAAAAGCTTATTTTCATGAATAACGTATGTGTTGCATATATATTTTTTTTATTTTAATATTACTTGCAGTTCTTAACGTATATTAATTTTCAAGTGTTCTTTATCTTAATTATTCAAACACATATTACACGTGTGTTTATACAACTTCCATTCATAATAGTATAAAACCATGTTGAAAATGGGTTAGTTGCTAGATATGATGAAATTGATAAGAATGTTTTTGATTTTCTACAGTGTGTACAATTAGGAAATAAAATTGGCGCCATAAGAAATCTAATTGTGTAGATTAAAAAATTTAATAATTTCATAATGGTATAGCATAAAGCTGAAATACGAAGTGGGCCAAGCGTAAATCTGCATTCGAAAAAGAGACGTACATATACATATGTACATACGTATGCATGTAATACATAGTCTTGTCGTGGACTAAGCTATCATGGTTATTTCTAATTTGCCATTTCACTCGGAAGAGGACCTCATAAAGATCGAACCTTTAATAAGATCGCTTGGCAGGGAGCCAACTGGGCGAGTGTGCCGTGCTTACAACACAAATTGCCAGCCGATAAGATCGCCGCTCACCACGCGACCCTTCTCTAATACAGTATCGTCCGCATAATTTCTATTATAATATTACAGACTTCTTCAGTTAACATTTAAAAAATGTAAAGAACGATCTCTAGATATATGAATGAAATAATATAAACAATAATATACATTTTTTTTATTCCTTAAGTTCATAATTCTGATAACAATAAAATATCCTTTTCGCACAGGTGCAAATTGTTCAATTTACGGGCTTTCACTGGGTTAAATATCGATTTACCGTACACACTAAAAATCTTTTTTTACTACATCAATTCTTAATCGAATTGAAATCGAGTTGTTGTCCACACTGTAAATTTAGCTGTGTTTAACTTTGCCGGTTGTTTTCCAGGCTGCACATTTGGTTGTGTTTATTGATAAAAGAGTAATCCGCGGATGACTTTAATTCTTTAGAAAAAATACAATATGAATAATCGAAAACTATTGTTAAAAAATAAGACAAAACTGCACTCGGAAATTATAATTAAATTCCCCAAGTGAAAAATGCTTAAAACCAAGAAAAAACGTTAGGCTACACTTAAATATGGCTAAATATCCTTCACAGGTGCATTTCTGTTAGTAACTATGCGTTCCGTTTGTATGGAAGCTATATGCTATAGTAATCCGTTCTGAACATTTTTTTTTGAGATTATATTGTTACCTTAAGCAGTAATCCATGCCAAATTTGTATGGCAGCTATATGCTATAGTTAACCGATCTGAACAATTTCGTCGGAGATAACATTGTTGCCTTAGAAAATAGTCTATGCCAAATTTGTATGGCAGCTATATGCTATAGTTAACCGATCTGAACAATTTCGTCGGAGATAACATTGTTGCCTTAGAAAATAGTCTATGCCAAATTTGTATGGCAGCTATATGCTATAGTTAACCGATCTGAACAATTTCGTCGGAGATAACATTATTGTCTTAGAAAATAAACTATACAAATTTCGTGAATATATCTTGTCAAATGTAAAAGTTTTCCATACAAAAACTTGATTCCGATCATTTAGTTTGTATGTCAGCTATATGCTATAGTCAATCGACCTAAACAATTTCTTCGGAGATTATATTGTTGATTTAGAAAATAACCTGTGTCAACTTTTGTGAAAATACATTGTGAAATTTTAAAGTTTTCCATACAAGAACTCGTCATACTGATTATTATATTATATATATACTTTATAGGGTCTCGGTGATTCAGTTTTATAAAAAACACAAAGCCTTCAAAGACGGTGAAGAGATCTTTCACTGATGAAAATATTAGAAAAGTGAAGGATATGGTGCTTGAAAATCGTCAGGCAAGTTTAAAGAGACGGCAAGAGAGTTTGGCAGACATTTTGAATATGAAACTCTTTCTTCCTCGACTCATCCCGATTAAGCTGAATTTTTTCAAAAAGTGTACGATTGTGACTCAATTTAAAAGCAAAAAATGTAATGAATACCATCGATCAACTATCAGATTTTGGCTCTGTATGATGTTTTCTTATTCCCCAAACTGAAATTGTCGCTCTATAGAATCAGTTTTGAGTCGGTCGAAGAGATAAAACCAAATTGGCTAAAGGTGCTGAAGGCCATCCCAAAAATTGCTCATGAAAAATGTTTCGACGACTGAAAAAATCATTGGCATAAGTGTATTACATCTGCTGGGGATTACTTTGAAGGCCAAAAAAATATATTTGTGAATAATTAAATTTCCGGGTACTTTTTTGTCACAATGTAAGTGCATTGTCTTGGTTTTGTTATTAAATTTTTTTCACTTAAAGTAAAAATGTTATTTAAATATCACTATTATAAACTAAATAAAAAATATTAAGTTTGCCTTAATTGTTCAATTAAATAAGTATTGGTTAATTGCCGAAAATGGTGTGAAGTGCAATTATCCCAGGATTGCTGTCCTATAATCAATAGTACACGCACCAAACGCTGTGGAGGAATTTTTAGATCACTTTTTCTCAACTTGGCTTACATTATTGGCGTTTCTGCAAGGATTTTCGAAAATATAATATAGTCTATTCACGGGAGAGAGTATAGGTTTCCAACCTTGAAAGAGTTTTTTAAAGTCAAGTTCAAGCAAACAAACGATTAAATATATCGTCACTGAAATGCTAAACAACGTATCATCGAAAAATTCGAAATTGAGTATCTTATTGACTATGATTTACTACTTCAAATTATATATTTCCAACATTTTCAGGTTTTGCGCTCAGATATAAACCAGTCTTAACCAATATTACACTTTTTTTTCATTCATGTCCCATTTTATTTCGTGTTTCATTCATGTCACTGTAAATTTCGAAAAATGTTGTAACTTTATTTTGCATTTCAGGTGACGATATGTAATTTGTGTAGACATGGTTTGTGAGTCCTCATGTGAACGCACTCTGACGAATCAATGAAGCGCTAACAGAAGGAAATTGAGAAAATTTTACCAAATACTATATGCACCTCGAGCAGTCTTTGCCAAAAATGCAGTATCAATATTATTTCTTTCCTGGAATTATTTTTATAATTTTATAATTAAATTAAAGTATTTTTAAATATTCACGAATTTGGGACGACCGAGACGTAATTTAATAATATTTAACAAATTTCTACAGGAAAGGATAGTAAATTTACATTTCTAAGCTTCAGTTCGGACAAAAATATTTTGAATGCGTTTTTTATGGTTTGAGTAAAATACAGTGAAGACGTGAAAAAGTGTACTAAGTATTGTAAACTGTAGAGCGTAAATTTTTGAGTTCCCAGTTTTGACAAGTACATTACAATATTTCTTCCTACAAATCGTGGCATTACCATTTACATACATAGATGCAAAATTTTAAGAATTTTCATTATTTTCTGATCTGCTTATGTGAGAAGTAAGTAGTAGTGACTGAATAATCACATACATATTACATACCAATCTAAAAATTCTTATTAATTATGTATGTATATACACACATTTCACATTTACATTTTCGAACGTGTCTGTAATCTTAAAAAACATGAAATAACATTGTATTTGTTACAATACAATTCGAATTTCACAACAGATTGCCGACGTACTTACATATTTACAAATAAAGTATGTACTATGTACGTATATCTAGCCGACAATGATTTATGCTCTAAAGAGAGCAAACAGATTTTTTGAATTCTCTTAAAATTTTGGTAGAAAACTAACCGGCAGTGTGCCGACTGCAGAAATGCAATGCTCTGAGCATACAATGAGCTCACAGAATAATTCGTAGAAATACGTACACAAAAGAAGATTTGAGAATTTTTTTGTTTCTATATTTATCGTGAGTAAATATGAATAAATTTGAAGTAATGGTTGTTGTTGTAGGACAATAAAGTATTTATCGATATTATTAGAAAATGTTTATAGTCTTCAACCGGATGAAAATTTGGGTTCATACCTTTAGATAGAGCCGATTGGGAGAACATACACTGGAGGTAGGCTTATTTTTGACGTGCTGAAGGAACTTTTGTTCAATTTCAAAAGAATTTGAATAATATGGAATATTCGAATAATATTAGGGAAGAAATTTTGTTTAGACTTAAGGTCAAAAAAATCCTAATTTTCAATAAAAAATTCTCGAGTTATTGAATTCAAGTCGCCTGTTTGATGCAATGGGCAATACCAAAAGAAAAATGCTTGATAATGAGCATGTAAAATTGACGTGTGTAAACGCGGTCTAATGAGCGCATACCAGACGATGCCCCTCTTTTATGACGTCATAACGGTTAGAAACGTCATGGTAGAGAGAAACGGTCAAAGAGCTAACCTTTATCAACAGAAAAAAAAAAAAAAAAATATATATATATATATATAATAATATAATAATAAACAACAAATGTCAGTAGCAAGTAGTTCGATAGACGAGGACTGCACCGCGACCTTAGGTTTATTCTGCCCACGCCAGTAGTTGGTTGCTAACGTCGCATTTATGGGGTGAGTATGACATGTGTGGGTGTTTCATGCACATTGTTCGTGTAGAGTTTGAATTTTAATAGTGAAATTTCTTATCATCGAATAATTTTTGTCATAATTTCGCTGATTTCAGGAAACTATCAGGGAGGTATAAGCAAATAAGAGACAATTCGAGGAAAATTGCACAATATAAACAATTGTGTGGGTACAATATATTATTGTTATAAACAGGAAATTTGTCTGGAAACAGAACAAGCACAAATAGTGCTGTTAATTTATTATTTTAGCACAAATGGATTGTATTATACTTATACAAATACGTATAGTATATATGGTAGTCTTTGTGAAACTTCCTTGAACTACAAAAATTTCTGTCTCTGTTACCAATTTTTAAAGCAAAAAAAGTATGTTCTTCTCATTTTAAATATGATATTATCTAATATTTTCTATCAAATCAATAAAAATTGACTCATTTCACAGCTTTGTGAAATCATTTCTTTCAAGGTTTCCCGACCTACCACAACAATATACTTCCAAAAGCCGCATATTTACCTAACATGCGCTTAAATTAAGAGCGAATGGACGCAAGAGCAGTATTAAAACTCTCATCACAATTTGGCTTCCATACACCTATAAACGCTTTGTTTCCAACTGCTTGGCACTCGCCAGCAGCGACAATAACAATGTTTTGCAAGCTAAAAGGCAAAAGTGTTGAAGTCGTATTTGTCATTTCAACGCTGGGTATATAAAAATATAGTTGAAAATTGGTGGGAAATTGTTTTACACTTTCATTATTGAAATACTATTTTATTGATCTACTCATTATGGAGGAGACTCAATTTGAGCGCATATTTTGTATAGAAAATGTGTGATTGTCGCTTTCGTCCAAATCGACTTACGCGCTACTCAATTTCAATCGCTTTGGTACTTATGTATGTACATTTGTGTATAAATAAAAAACAAGCAACCCCTTTAAACAAGCACTTTGGAGAGTTGAGAGATTCAGTTGGTTTTGTGCGCGTGCTGCGTTCTGTTGTGAATAACGTTTTGTGTGGCGCTATATTAAAATCATTTTGGCACAGTCAGAGCCGCGCCAGACGAAAAAAGAACGAGCACATCGAATAATACAAATTTTCTACACGCCGCTATAGACAACATCAACATAAGAAGTTGAAAAAAATAATTACACGTTTCTATACAGTTTCCCCCCCATCGTCATATACATATGTATGTATATGTGTGCAATTGATTGACAAGCAATATGCGGACATTGTAGCGTTTAGTGATAATTCTTATTTTTTAATAATAATAATAATAATAATTGTGTCGTTTTTTGCGGATTCTGACACAATTACTACCACTATTATATTTATCGATTATTTGATAAAGATTATAAGATTCGCGCAAGCAATAGTAAATAATTTGTATAAGCACATTCCTTTCCCGTTAATGAAAGTGATAAGTGCAATATAAAATTTCTAAAACAAAAAAAAAAAAAAAATTATATGTAAAAAGTAATTCCACGTAAAGTTTGTGATACGACTGAGAAAAAAGGTGAAATTTGTTCAATTCTGTGTGTGGAATTGAAAGTATTAAACTTAACTGTAAATAAGTTATTGTAGTAAATAATATCAAATAATGAACCGGACTAGAAAAAAGATAGAACGTCCAACAAATCCATATCCAACGGTAAATTTGCTCTCGCGCTGGAGTTTCTGGTAAGAATTGCAAGTAATCATACATATGTATGTATGTGTGTAGAGTATTGAATGGAGGCGGAAATGTGAAATATATGTATATGTGAGCAAATGGTGTTCTGTGTTCTTTGTGTAATTCACGTGCATTCTAATACTTTATTTCGTATTTGTGTTAATTGTTGATTTTTGCGTATTTTTATTTCATTTATTTCCGTTCGATATGTGTAAAAATAGTCATTATCAATTTTATGGGTTCAATAAAAAAGCAAGACTATATGTAAATACCAAAAATATTTAATTTTATTGAACCCACAAAGCAAGATATGCTCATGCTGTATTAGCTGGGTTCTCGAGCGCTTTTTGCTAGAAATTATTCATGATTTTAGATTTCGAAGTAGATAAGTATTCTTATATATATATATACATATATGTATGTATGTATGTGGCTATGTGCATATGTCGACACACTTTTGCCTTCAATGCATTCGTTCTTGTTCAACTAATTGCCGCATTGTAATTAAAAACAATTAAAATATTAAGCAAAACAAACGGAAATTGAAACTAAATTGACTAATACCAATTTTCTTATAAATGTGATATACAATTTGTATGAGAAAAATAATATTTTATGAGAATGCTGAAAACTTCATATAAGTACATACATATATAGTTCTTAGCTGCATTTAAGCTTTGAAAGCAAACTGCTAACCATTGGAAGCGGATTAACTATAATGATAATATAATATAATGATAGGAAAATAGTTTTCAGGCGATTTGTTAAATTTTCACATAACTTTTGAGGTTATGTCCAAAAGGATGTCCTACAACATTGCCATAAAACTTTTTTCTATAGGACTCGTAGTTTCGTCGGAAATCGAGGTAGACCATTCCAAATTCGACCCTTTTCTTATTTATTTTAGTTATTTTTTTCTTTCAAATTTGTTATTTTCGTTTCCGATGGGTTTCAATCTAATATGAATTTCATTATTTTTTTTAACATTTCCAAAGGCTTCTGCGCCTAATATGCCCTACAGACTTAATAATTTCATTAAAAATAACACTTTAATATTCACGATTTTATTAAAGTAACACTATTTTAAAGTATATGCGCTTATATAAATACATACAAACATACATACATACATTCGCACATATGTATACGCCGAGATGTGCACATGACTCCTCATATTTGCCCATCTAGTAATAATAAGGTAACACATACATAAATACATACCTGTTTTTTTAGCTTGTGGAATCGAAATTGCTAATTACCAAACAAGCTGAAAAAATAAGAAGAAACTATGTAAATTGAGTGGTCCGATTACACAAATAAATTTGATAGCCTAAAATATGTTCCGCTATATAATTAATCGATACTTTCTAAATATTAACATATAAGAATATACATTTTACCCACGAACATTCTAATTGTTTATTCTAAATAATTAATTGTGTGTTCTTAACAACTTTACTAGAATGTTAATAAAATTAAAATAAATCAAATAATGAAATGTAATTAATTACAAACTTGCATAGAGAATTGGTTATACATTAAAGCGGAGCATTGTCCCATATTAAATATATTCTTTGAGAAGACATGGCAAGAAACATCAAGGCTTCGAAGTTATTTAAATAAGAAAACACTTTAACTTCGATTGCACTCATGCTATAATACCCTTCACATATCACAAATTTTCCATCCATTATGACGGTTGCCCTTATTATTGCAGATTTAGAGAATAAACACAAATTTTAATCATCTAAAAACGCATTATTGCTTTTCAAAATTTTCTCCATTAAAATCTATACACCTTTGCATGCGATTGAACTAATTGTCGAAGCACTTTTCCAACTCAAATTGAGATATCTGTAAAATATGCAATCTGAATGTATCATCAAGTGAATGTTTTAGGTGCTCAAAAATGCAGATCTGTCATTGTCCTGGTGAAGAGTGATCTTCGTCGGTTGATTTTAATAATTCCTCCAGTTAGAATTTATGGTTCTATGTCATTCCAGTGGTATGATTCCAAAAAAGAGATAACAATTTTTTTGGAAGTGATTCATGTGCCTAAGTTGGATTCGCCGCATCTTGAAACACCCATACAGTCGGCATCTGTTTACTTTCGGGCTTACACGTGTACGATGTCAACCTGCACGACGTCATAGATGTATTTCGAAGCACCGCTAAGCACCGAAAAAGTTATATTTTAACATTTCTCTTGACCAAACGACACAAGCCTTTTTTTTGACAAACTGTGTGGTAGCCAATGTGAAGAAATTTTTTTATAATCAAATGTTCATGCAGTATTGAATGTAAGCTGGTTACACTAATACCTATAGTTGTAAAAATCTCACGATAGGTTACATGACAATCGTCCAATATCATTTTGCGCAAACCAGCAATAGTTATCGGAACAACAAATGATTTTGGACCACCTTCACGAAATTCGTCTTGGATTAAAAGTTGTAGTTGTAAAGGGTACCTAAACCCCGTTAGGATGGTAAGGATCGTTGAGGTCATCCGACAGTAGGACCAAGAAACGTGCTGTTTTGACGAGGTCGGACCAAAGGTATCGGGTGATTTTTTAAGAGCTTGATAACTTTTTTAAAAAAAAAAACGCATAAAATTTGCAAAATCTCATCGGTTCTTTATTTGAAACGTTAGATTGGTTCATGACATTTACTTTTTGAAGATAATTTCATTTAAATGTTGACCGCGGCTGCGTCTTAGGTGGTCCATTCGGAAAGTCCAATTTT
>NW_017535197.1:396508-410438 GCF_001853355.1 Bactrocera latifrons
GAGCATCTTTCTCTTTGACACCATGTCTGATATCCCACGTGATCTGTCAAATACTAATGCATGAAAATCCTAACCTCAAAAAAATCACCCGATAGAAGTGTTTCAGATGAGTAGGGTTAGTGAAACACGCAAAGAGGTAGCCAGTGTTATGCTGTGATTCGTGGCACACTGAACATATATTAGATATGTCGAGGTCTATTCTGGATAAGTAGGAAATTAACCTGCTATAGTATCAGTATATTGGATTGATCTACGACATCGATTGATTTCACCATACCATCGATAGACACAAGTCGCGAAAAATTGAATTAAGTTCAATCGAAATTTTAAATAGTTAATACCAAACAGAATATTTAATTAGAGTGATTATATTTATAAAGATTTCGATATTGAAGAAACGCCCATATTCCAATAAATACTTTTTAGGGCAATTTAATTTTAACTTCTTAAGCCACAAAACTGCTTACGTTTTGTACAATACTGTATCTACAGAAGGTAAACATATAAGTACTTTTATATACCGTATTTGGCTACTAATTGCCGACAGGCCTTTTCTGTCAATCATTTTGATTGTAAATAACGTACTACGTGGTCTCTTGGCTATTAATATCTTGAAGCATTGCAGTGAACACCGAAAGGCCCTTAACATTTTGGTAATAATCTTTAAGGTCTCTAAGGGATTGGTTTAGTTATGGTTCTCAATATTTTATTCTAAACGCTAAACCATAATTCTCCTTCTTTATTGGCGTAGACAAGTTTATGAAATCTCGCCAGTCGTTCTTCCTTTTCGCTGTGTAGTGAGGCCTTCTTCAACTGGTGTTTCCAACGGAGTGGAGGTCTTCCTCTTCCTCTGCTTCCCCGAGTACTTCGTCGAATTCTCTGAGAGCTGGACTGCTTTCATTCCTTTGCACAGCATGACCTAACCAGAGTAGCCTAAGTTGATTCGCTGAACTATGTCAATTTCGTCATATATCTCGTAAAGCTCATCGTTCCATCGATTGCGGTATTCGCAGGCCAATACGCAAATAACCACAAACCATTCGCAGAATCTTTCTCTCGACAAGTCGTAAAATATCCGGGTCCGTTCCGTTTATGTAGATCCGACTGTCATGGGACATCACAACATCAGATATTGTTATCGTCCATACTTCTGCACCATATAAAAGGACGGGGATGGTGACTGACTTGTTTGTTTGGTCTTTGGATCAGCTTTACTTCTCAATGGCCTATCTAATCTGAAATTGCAGCTGTTGGCAAGAGTTATTCGGCGTTGGATTTCGAGGCTGACATTGTTGGTGATGTTTACCGTGGTTCCAAGATAGACGAATATATCTACGCCTTCAAAGTTATGACTGTTAACAGTGACGTGGAAGCCACGTCACAAGCGCGACGACTGTTTGTTTGATGACAGGAGATATTTCGTCTTGCCCATTTGCCTCGCTTATTTATTCAGTCTGGAGAAAGCAGAACTAACAGCATGGTTGTTGAGGATAATGAAATCAATGTCATAGGCGTACGCCAGCAGATGCACAGATAGTACCCTCTCTATTCAGATCGGCAGCGAATTACTATCTCCAGGAGTATATTGAAAAAGTCACAAGATATAAAGTTTCCTTGCCGGAAACCTCGTTTGGTAACGAACGACTCGTAGAGGACCTTCCCGATTCTGACGGAGCTAAACCGTACTACCACAGTGCTAATGGCATGATATAAAGTTTCCTTGCCGGAAACCTCGTTTGGTAACGAACGACTCGTAGAGGACCTCAAAAAATATACAAGTATACGTCATTATTTCCAGTTTCTTTTTTTCTAAAGCTAAAATAAGAGACTTCAAAACCATAAGAAATTCATAGTAGTTCTATAATTCGGGTTCTGCAGTTAATTCTATTTTTCTTCAAACATCCTTAGTAATATATTTTAACAACGCAAATATTAAACATCAACTTTTGAATAACAGTTTTCTTAGTATAAGTCATTGGACTTTGTGGCATAAAACTTCAGAGGTCAAATCAGGGATCTTACTCTATATAACTAATGATTTCTTAGTTTTTGTCTGAAAGTAAAGAAATTTAGCAGTTTGTACATAAAACTAATAAGAATTTTAGATTTAATTATTTGTATTTGCCACTTCAAATAAATTTGTTTTAAATTTTAAAGATATTTAGGTGTGAACCGCCCTAACGTATGTGAGCCAACATAAGTGCTCGTTTGTTAGCCCTGATTTTTAAATACTTTCAATTTATACAATCAATTTTATTATTTCGAGGTTGTGCTAATAAACCGGTTACAAAAATTTGGAAACACGAAAATTTTAGCTGGGTTTATTGGCCTCTACGAGCGGTCTTATATACTATACATACATACATTTTATTTGTAGCGCTTTGCACTTTGCGCTTCACGTGCGTACGCTCCTCAACCGGTTCTTCGCTCACTTCTTTACTGTGTGCTCTTACATATTGGTAAGCATTGTTTCCGATTTCTAATTGCAGTCGCTACTAGGTTATTCACTTAAATAGGTATATGTATGCCACTCACAGCCGAAAGAAATAAACAAACTTTTATTTTTATTTTTGCTACTTTTTGACTGTTCTCTACTTGCACTACGCGCTCTAAGTGCTTTTAAATAAATTATTTTGTTTTTGCTTTAAGGTGGATGCGTGATATCTTTCGTTTGGGTCTGAAGGGTCCGCTAAGAGAGGAGGATTTATATCAAAATCGTCAATCGTTAGATAGCGAAAGACTTACCGATAAGTTTAGTAAACTTTGGGAGGAAGAACGTCTGCATAAGAAACCCAGTATTTTGCGCGTGATTGGACGCGCCTATGGTTCAGTATTTTTGCCACTTGGCGTGCTTTATTCCATAACTGAATCGATTTGCAAGTGAGTCCTCTAACTTATAGAACTAACTTATAAATAACTAATAATTTTGTATTACTTTGCATTGTTTTAGAGCCATACAACCGTTGTTGCTTGGTGGTCTGGTCGCCTACTTCGTCGAAGGCCAGACGACAACAACCGAGTTAGATGCTTATAAACTTGCTGCCGGCATTGTGCTATGTTCTGTGATACCAGTTTTTTCGTTTCATCCTTTTATATTTTACATATTTCAAGTGGGCACTAAAATAAGAATCGGCCTATCAGGTCTAATATACCGCAAATGCTTACAAATCTCTAAAAATGCCAGTAACGATGGGTTGCGCGGACGCGCCATAAACATACTCTCGAATGATGTGGGGCGTTTCGATGTGGCGTTGGCCTTTCTGCATGACCTGTGGAAGGGACCCACTGAGTCGCTGATTATCGGTTATCTGATGTATCGTGAGATTGGTATCTCCGCAGTTATTGGCGTGGCATTCATGCTGAGTTTTATACCACTACAAGCTTATGTGGGCAAGAAGGCGGCCTATTACCGACGACGAACTGCCGAGCGTACGGATTTGCGTGTAAAGCTGATGAATGAAATCATACAGGGCATACAAGTGATCAAAATGTATGCGTGGGAGAATTCATTTACTAAACTTATAGCGGATATAAGATATAAAGAAGTGCGCGCCATAAAGGGTACTTCGTATATACACGCGGCGCTGAGTTGTACCTCTATGATATCACCGTTATCAGTTTTTCTTGCGTTAGTTTCCTACATTTACCTCGGCGACTCATTGACCGCTAAGCGCGTGTATACGGTATCTTCGTATTTTAACATGCTGAACGATTCGATGGTACACTTTTGGCCATTGGCGATCACGTTCGTATCGGAGGCAACGGTATCAGCGAAACGTGTGCGCGAATTCCTACAAGATGGAGATGCGGCGACAACGCCTGTTTTGAAAAAAGATAAGAAACATTTGGCGAAGAAGAATAATAATGAGAGCAGTGAAAAAGCGGAACTTAACGGCAATGTGAGTGATGGAGAGAATTTCTTGGATCTTGTAAATGGACGTGAAGTACATCCACACGCCGAACGTAAGGGCGTCGATATACGAAGTGTTAGCGCTACGTGGGATGCAGCTGCGCCGACGGATGGCAAGGGAAATGTAGCGCTTTCGAACCTGAATGTGAAAATTGGCGAGCGCGCCATGGTAGCTATTGTGGGTCCTGTTGGTTCGGGCAAGTCGACGCTACTGAATGCGCTGCTGGGCGAGGTGAAAATTAATGCCGGCCAAATTGTGATTAACGGCAAATTATCATATGCGGCACAAGAACCTTGGGTGTTCGAGGGCACTGTGCGCGATAATATTGTTTTCGTAGATTCATATAACGAACGACGCTATAAGAAAGTTATAAAAGCATGTGCACTGGAGCGTGATCTAGAGCTGATGCCAAATGGTGATTTAACCATCGTGGGCGAGCGCGGCGTTAGCTTGAGTGGCGGTCAAAAGGCGCGTGTCAATTTGGCACGTGCAATTTACCACAAGGCAGACATCTACCTGCTCGACGATCCACTTTCAGCTGTAGACACACACGTGGGAAAACATATATTCGAGCGTTGTATTACTGAGTTCCTCTATGATAAGATAGTGATTTTGGTGACACATCAACTGCAATATCTTTTCGAAGTGGAGCAGCTAATACTTATGAACTCGGGACGCATTGAGGCACAAGGCAGATATCAGGATCTACAGAAAAATGAAAAGTGCCAATTCCTACTAATGCAAGCTACTTATGAAACATCCAATGCAACGGCAGACTCAACGGATGCGCTTAGCGTTGATAGCCGCATGTCGCGCAGTGAGTCGGAGAAGAGCATGGAACATCATCAGTTGTTGCGAGCAGATGAAACGCCAGTCGAGGATATAAATCAAGAGCAACAGGCCGTCGGCTCCGTGAAATTGAGTGTCTACATGTCGTTCTTTAAGGCCTTAGAAAGCCCCATACTACTTTTCATAATTGTGGCATTATTTATATGCGCTCGATTTATGTTAACAGGCGTCGACTACTTTTTGTCCAGGTGGTAAGTAAAGTTACATAGTGTTCGAAAGGCTTTTTAGCACAAAATTGCTAAATTCACTCAAATTTGTGCATTATTTTTAGGGTTATTTGGGAGGAGAAAGTTTCTACAGTCAGCGCTACGCCGATGAGAAGCCTGAATGACAATAATATAACCTTGTTGGCGAATGAAACCGCGGCCAATCGTTCGTACGTACATAATGATGCGGAAAATGAGGAAGCAGTGCGTCAAGAGTTGGTCACTTTCTATGCCATTATACTTGGCTCCACCATGGTCGTTTACATACTGCGTACATTCGGTTTCTTTCGCATGTGTCTTCGTATATCGCTCAAACTGCACGATCGACTTTTCCGTGGCATTACACGCACCAGCATGTATTTCTTCAATGTCAACTCGTCTGGCAGGATTCTAAATCGTTTTGCTAAGGATATACGCACCGTGGATACTGACGTGCCACATACATTGTTGGACTGTATAGCGGTAAGTCAGCACAAGAGCTTCATTAAAACTCTATTGCTTAGTCAATAAAACTAATCTTTTTCTACAACTTACAGTTTGCTATTGACATCTCGGGCGTTCTTATAATAGTAGCCATTGCCAATTATTGGCTATTAGTGCCGGCCGCATTTATTGTCGCCTTTCTTTTTCTTTTCCGTTACATCTATGTGAACACCAGTCGTAGTGTTAAGCGCATAGAGTCGATTAGTAAGCGCATTCTGATTTTATTTTAGATTTCAATACTTATAATATTTCCATTTTACAGCACGCAGTCCGATATATTCGCTGACCAACCAGACATTTCAAGGACTCAGCACCATACGTGCTTTGCAAGCCGAATCCGCACTGGATTCGGAATTTCACGATTACATGAATGGCAACACATGCGCCTGGTTTTTGTTCATCTCCTGCACTCGTGCCTTCGCGCTGTGGTCGGACTTCCTATGCGTGCTCTACATTGCAGCTGTGACTTTCAGTTTCCTAGTTTTACACAACCAGTTCAATAGCGGTGATGTCGGTTTGGCGATATTGCATTCAATGACCATGATTGGTATGTGTCAATGGGGTATGCGACAGACGGCGGAGTTGGAAAATGATATGACGAGCGTGGAGCGTATACTCGAGTATACGCAACAGCCACCGGAACCGCCGCTAGACACAGAGCCAAGTAAAAAACCGAAAGGTGAATGGCCTAGTGAAGGGCGCATTGAGTTTGTGGATCTGAAATTGCGTTATTCGCCGAAGGACTCGTATGTGCTGAAAGGCTTGAACTTTGTTATAGCACCGCAAGAAAAGATCGGTATTGTCGGACGTACTGGTGCGGGAAAATCTTCCATTATACAGTCACTGTTTCGTTTGGCCTGCAATGAGGGTGCGATACTCGTGGACGGCGTAGATATCGAAAGTCTCGGCCTACATGATTTGCGTAGTAAAATATCGATAATACCACAAGACCCGGTATTATTTTCGGGTACATTGCGTTATAATTTGGACCCCATGGAGGAGCGCAGTGATGCAGAAGTGTGGAAGGCATTGGAAGATGTTGAGCTACGTGCACATGTGTCGACACTGATAGGCGGCATTGCGTGTCGCATGTATGATGGTGGTGCGAACTTTAGTGTGGGTCAACGGCAATTGGTCTGTTTGGCACGCGCCATTCTCAGGAACAACAAGATACTTATTTTGGACGAAGCTACGGCCAATGTCGATCCAGAGTAAGTTGAAAATTTTGCAGTTTTCTATTATTTTATATAAGATTTGTAATCAAATTTAATATGAAAAACTTTTGTTACAGAACCGATAAACTGATACAGAAAACTATTCGCACCAAATTTGCCAAATGCACAGTACTAACGATAGCCCATCGCTTGCACACCGTAATGGACAGTGATCGTGTCTTGGTTATGGATGCTGGTCAAATGGTCGAACTTGGGCATCCATATGAGCTGTTGCAACGACCACATGGTTTTCTGCGACAATTAGCCGAGCACAGTGGCGTCGCGATGACGAATTTGTTAATGAATACGGCCGAGCAGAGTTACGAGCAGAAGAAAAACGATTTATAAGCAGTCACATACATACGTAAACTGTGCAATTAAGACACCACTGATACATTTAATGTGATAAATTAAACTTTTGTAACTAGCCATTGATTGTTTACAATCGCGAAAAGTAAATTTTGTACTTACACGTTTGTTTAAAAAATCTCATAAAAGAACCGCGAATCTTTTGCTTTGTTACTTAAAATATGTAAACGTACATAATTATTGTATATACAAAGTTACAAGCATGCCTATACCCTATACGCGTATTTTGTATGTATAAATAAAAAGGATTTTCGGAAAGTGTTTTGTAAAAAAAAAATATTTTGTACCGCTTTATAAATACTACTATTTTCATATACAAGTAAGAAACCTCTTCCTACTGTTAGTTAAAGTGTAGTATTCTATACTGATAGAGTAGTAAAGGAAAAGGGCACAAACTCACACATATGTAAGTCTTGAAAATAAAAATTAAAGCAAATAAATATGTGTAAACTAGTAATTTGTTGTTTAAATTTGGTGCATAAACGTGAGGATGACATATTACTAAAAAGAATGCAGAGGTAAATTATAAATAATAAATGCTGCGCTTATTTTTCCCTTAGTTAGAAATGGAAATATATATTTTTAGAATTTTATATACTAATTATGTTTTAAGAAATTTTTATGATTTATATATTGATAGAACGTACTTTTAAAGACCCTAAAAAATTATCTATATACGCTCTCTGTTCGGTATATGTATCGTAAATCTTTCGCAGAGAACGTTCTCTGTTTTACGTCACTAGCTATTCTCCAATAGGTGGGGCGCTAGCATTTTTCATGTCAAAACTTTTTATACCCTGAACAGGGTATATTAAGTTTGCCACGACACTTTTAAGGGGTTACATGAGCTTCCTCTGGTAAAAAACAGCCTTTTCTCAACAATTTTTTTGTCATATTAAAAATGATATATGTATGTACATATTTTATTAGAATTTTTTATTGCTGTTGGAAAAAATTATTTTAAACTAGGCCATTAAAACATTAAGAAAAAAATGAAAATTTCGCGGCATTTTTTTTCAAATCGTTGCAATCGAAAAGAAATCTTTCGTCTGAGTTTTTAGGAATTATATCTCAAAGGCCTATGTAAATTTTATGAGGAACGGTTAAGTAGTTCTCGATAAAATTTGTCAACCGACTTCAAAAAAACAGTTGCGAGAAAAACGCGTTTAAGGACGACGCACTTAGCCGCTTATCTCAGGACTGTAACTCCGAAAAAAATAAGGCAATAAAAATCATCCCAAAGAAACCTCGGAGATGTATTAAAGATTTCAAAACTTCCTTGCAGCCGAAGTTTGTTCTTTTTATTAATGTGTATTATAATCTGTAGAAAACGTAACAAAATGTACTTTTATTATTAAATATGGAAAGGTCACCACGAAAAAGTAAAATATTTTTGTTTTTTACCAACTACGCATATATTAATTACTCCAGTTACAATAATTTTTCTATAAATATTTCTAATTAGTATTTTCGACGACAGAAAAATTTTTGATAAAACCCCTTCATTAAAATAATTTTTTAACCATTTTATATAATTATTATTACATATGTATGTTTGTACTAACCTTTTTATTTTTTAGTTGACACTCTTTCGCTGGTGTCGCTTTTGCTTAATTACATTTGTCGCATTCACATTCAAATTCTACTTTCACATACAAAAGCTTTTCATTTAGCATTTTCATAAAAGTTACACTGAACAAATGAACATGCTGCTTCTTTCTTTTCACTATGATACACTTAACACGGCAATATTTTTGAAAAAAAAAAAACACTTTTTTAATTTTAATGCTAAATTTATTTCATTTTGTTTATTTATGCTCACAAGTCGACAAATAGAGTTGCCACTACTCTACTTCTTACATTTTTACAAGGTATAAATTGACCAAATGACAAATGTAGATGGCGCTGACAGCAATCTAATTTTTAAAAATAACTAAATACTCATAATCCCTTTATTTCTCTTAACTATTATTATATATTTATATATTATATTTCCGTCGTTATATTTATTATATAGGATATTTTCTAACATTAAGTTCAATGTAAACCAAGTGCTGACGAATACCATTACATACATATACAGACTCTTGAGGCTTCTCTATAAATTATTTATTAGAAAACAACGCAGATACAAATATGATTTCAGCTAATAACAATAAGCACTGTAAAATTTATGTTAAAGTACGTAATATTTTAATTACTTTGCGATATTGACAATTTTCATTAAATTTTCTTGCAAGAGTTGGCAACTAGTATATGACATTCGAATGGCGGCGGAAACTGTAGAAAAGAAACTATCAATTAAAATTGCGTTTACTTTATAGAAAACTGGAAATTACTCAATTAGAGAAATGTATGTGCTATAATCAGGACTTGACATAAAATATTTTATCGAAGTTTTGCTGAATGTACAGCCAAATATAAATAGTAGATGGCGCTGTCAACAATATGTAGGTGCGTTTTTTATTTTTTATTTATAAAGATTTATTAGTAAAATCGAGATTATATTATTTCTTAAAATTAATTAAAATTTTTTGAATGTTGCCTTAATATTATGTACCTCAAATGCTAACTCGAATCTATAACCGACGTATACCCGTATTAAAAACACTTTCACACATACTCACACAAACACACACTCGCGTAAGAGCTGTGCTGGAGGAGCACCGAAGCCCTAACTTATTGCGTTGAGCTTTTGCTCATACAATATTGTAGAAAACACTGATTGCAATCATATTTTCGATTATAAACATTTAACACAACACTTTTCAACTGAAACGCTCTTTATTTTGGCAATTAAAACAGATTAATTCAGATTTTTCTTTAACTTTTTCACACACGAATCGGAAACTGTAAACGCTGACATTCGAAATGGCGGCGGAAACTGTGTGAAGCAATTTGCCAAAGAGTGACAAGAAGAGTTGCCATAGTTTAGAAGAATTGTTAATAATTGCATTCAGATTTATCCAATTGTAATTAAATTTATTTAAAGCTTTTTAGGTTTTTCGTGCATTATTCTTTTAAACAAACGAATCATTTACAAATTCTATACTTTTCCTATAAGCAATATAAGTTGCTATAAAAGTGCTAACACCAAATTATAAAATATAGATGGCGCTGATATCAGCTTGTGACCAAAGGCAAAAAATTATAAATATTATTTTAAAAAATATTTTAGCAAGATAATATTTGTATATTTTAAACTAAAATAAAATTTTCACATTATCTTTATAATGATACATTTGAAATAAACGTTGTTTTTTAACTGATTCTACTATTTTTCAATGATTTATTGAATCCGTCAAGTGATTGTAACTCTGGCAACTCTTTGCATAGCTCCATATTCCCAGTTTCCGTCGCCATTTCAATTTGTCGTGTAGAAGTTTCCGACGCGCTTGTGAAAATTTAGTGAAAGTTGTGATTTTTTGATAAAATTCAATATAAAGAGAGCGTTTCATGGCAAATATTGTTGCAGTGTGGGTGTTTTTAGTGAAGCCATTGTTTTAATTATAGCCATTGTTTTAATTAAACAATCGTCCAAAAGGGTTAGATAAAGTGTGCCTGTGGTTGCTTTGCGTTGGCAGTATAAGTTTGTGCAAGTGATATAGTGTTTAAAAGTGTTTGGAATAATTTATATCTCCTAGAATAGCTGCCTCTTGGGATGCTTATTAACGGCTACAGAAAAGTGGTGAGTCTTTTTGAAAAACTCATAACATTTTTGCTTGTAAAAGTTTCATAAGCAAGACTTGGCAGCGAAACATGTTGTCGGCAGCGCTGTTTTCTTTGTTGTTGGCTTCAAAACTGCTTTGTTTTGTGTGTATAAAGTGTCGAGTAACAGTTTGAAGTGTATGGGACATTTAAGTTTTAAAACGCACATTTTGAGCACTTTCATATATACATACATATATTTTTGAAATGATGTTTGGATTGCGTGACGATATGCATTGCATTTAATTGCTAGAGAATTAACAATTACAACTCCTTTTTTCAAAATTTCAAAGTTTATTTACTAAAATTATGTACAATAGTATAGGGTGATCTATTTCGGGATTCCCTACTTTTTTAAAGAATAAACATAGAAACTTCAGTTTAAATGGATAATATTTATTATCATTCGAAAGAACCTTCTTTGGCATTTATTTTTTTTAAATTATCTCTTTCAAAAGTTGCCTGCGACTACGTCTCAGATGGTCCATTCTTTGAGTCCAATTGGCGAATGAGACGCCTCATGTTTTGCTCTAAGGCCTGAAACGAAGAAATTGTCTGCATAGACTTTAAGCTTTACATATCCCCACAAGAAAATGTCTAACGATGTCATATCACATGATCTTGGTGATCAATCGACCGGCCCAAAAGTGAAACTATCTGCTCACCGAAGGGTTCTCTCAATAAATCGATTGACTGATGCGATGTGTGGGAAGTGGCGCCGTCTTGTTGAAACCAAATGTCGCCGAGATCACGAGCTTCAATTTCAGGCATCGAATATTTGGTTATCATGGCGCGATATGTTCGCCATTGACGGTTACGTTCTCATCGGCATCGTTTTTGAAGAAATATTTACCAATGATTCCATCGGCCCAAACACCATACCAAAATCTTGTTTTTTCTGAATGAAATGGCAGCTGTTGAATATATTCAGGTTATTCCTCGTCCCAAATGCTGCAATTTGCTTCTTTACATTGCCCCTGAGTCGGAATGGGCCTCATCGCTGAACAAAATTGGACTCGAAAGCGTCGTATCTTCTTCGCATTTATTTAATCAAATCAACTTGAAATAATATTTAGTATTTAGGCTCTTCACTCTCGAAAATTTTAACCGAAATATTCCTTATTAACCAACTGCAATTACCTTGAAATAGCACAGCTTCAAAATGAATGTCATTGACTTTAGAACAAGCCGGCTAATATTTTACAGAAGAGAATTAAGATCATATGACACGCTCGCGGCTGCAGTGTAAAAAATACAAACAAACATATTCCCAAAAAATTAATAAACGCCTGTATATTTGGGCAAACTTATTAAACTGGTTATAGCACAGAACATCCAGATACTCAACTAATTTTTACATATAAATATGTATGTATTTATTTGAAACGAAAATATACAATGAGAAAAGATAAAAAGTACTCATTTTCAACTTTAAGCATATAACAAGTAACGGTAAATAATTTGAAACGGAACTCAAATTGATACGTATAATACGTTTATAAATAATTAGACTTGCTTCTACATTTTTCTTATTTTTTCGCAAAAATTTTGGACCCATTTTAGTTTTGTCATTCATTTTGAAGATCGTAAAAACTGCAATCAACTTCTGGGGGAGTTTTTGAGGAGTTTATCTCCTATAAGGTTCAAAGCTTCGATATTAATTCCCAATCATTGATAGCTTTTGGAAAGACTTCTTTCTGTGTTTTTTAGAAACGGTTCTAACCACTAACAAACATCTAAGTGACTACTCCAACCACTTGGTCTAAACAAATTCATATGCACTTCAATCTACAAAATTAGTCACAGCCGCAAACTTAGTCAACCTTACATATTACTTATTATTTAATGACAAATAATTTCTTTTTTAATGATGCCGGTTAAAGCGTCTGCGCGATTTGTGATTGAACGAGTTTGTGTTTATCTGTTTTTAATGACGTTCATGTTTAAACTTAATTTGTATCATATATTGTGTAGCTGACGTGTTGATATTGTTCAAATGAAAGTGACAAAATTAATTTTTCAAACGAAACTAAATACATACATATATCTGTACATATGTTTTTTAACACTCTATGCAAATTTTATGGTCTGCAATGTTATTTGTTTTGCCGGCAAATATGTCTAGGCGCATATACATACATATATAATATATATATAAGTTTGTGTACATATATGTGCATATTTATTTTGGTGTGAGCATTAAAGCGAGCATTCAACTTTTTGTTGAAAATGAGCTTTTGAATTCCGATTGCTCTAAGTAGAATTTTGCATGGTTAAGAATGAAAGTTAGTGGTTCTCGCTTTTATGTTGATTAAAGATTAGCATATTTCCCAACACATTCACAATTTAGGTATACGTTAACAAATATATGATCATAGAAGTTATAACAGTAGGCAGAGGCAGTAGTAGAAAAATTTTAATTTCTATGCAAATTGGCTATGTTATATAATTTTGAGTCACTTTGGCAAACTTTTGTATAAAATTCAATAAAAATGCGATTTTATTATTAGTATTTTTGTATACATATTTGTTTATCTTAATTTTTGACCGTTTTTAAGCTGAATGAAAGTATTATAGCCTCCTCATTAGATTAAAATGTCTGTCCGTTGCGTGATTTTTACAAATTTGGAAACAAAAAGAAATCGCCTGATGCCAGATCTGAAGAATAAAGTGAATAAGCTATATCTCATTAAACCAATATGGTCATGGTGACGGTCGAGGTCTGAACCGGTGGGTTGTCATAGTGGTATAACAGTTTTTCTTCGCCAAATGGAGCCGGTATTCTAGAATTGACCATCGAATCTTCCTATGAATTCAGTACTACAGAACCCTGATTTCCTTTCTTTGGATAGTAGATGTAGATCACGCTTTAAGAATTCCAGAACACGATAGCAATTAGCTTTCCGGTGAAAAGCACAGTTTTCAAATTCTTCAAGCAGGTTCTATAGGGTATTCTATTATTTTTCGACATTTAAGACGCGGTAGTCTTTTGGATTGCGTGTAAACTGGCTTTAACACTATTGTGGATTGAGTTGTATGCTGGTTGTTTTGGTAGGAGATCGGATCATTATCAATTTGCAAAAACCGAGTCATAATTCCGCCCTCTTTTTATACTCTCGCAACAAAGTTGCTAAGGAGAGTATTATAGTTTTGTTCACATAACGGTTGTTTGTAAGTCCTAAAACTAAAA